>NW_004443996.1:5251175-5276239 GCF_000243295.1 Trichechus manatus latirostris
ATGGAATACTCCCAAACTCACTCTATGAAGTCAGCATAACCCTGATACCAAAACCAGGTAAAGACACCACGAAAAAAGAAAATTACAGACCAATATCCCTCATGAACATCGACGCAAAAATCCTCAACAAAATTCTATCCAATAGAATTCAGCAACACATCAAAAAAAAAAATAATAATTCACCATGATCAATTGGGATTTATACCAGGTATGCAGGGATGGTTCAACATTAGAAAAACAATCAATGTAATCCATCACATTAATAAAACAAAGACAAGAACCACATGATCTTATCAATTGATGCAGAAAAGGCATCTGACAAAGTCCAACACCCTTTCATGATAATAACTCTCATCAAAATAGGAATAGAAGGGAAATTCTTCAGTATAATTAAGGGCATTTATACAAAGCCAACAGCTAACATCTTTCTAAGTGGAGAGAGTCTTAAAGCATTCCTCTTGAGAATGGGAACCCGACAAGGATGCCCTTTATCACCACTCTTATTCAACATTGTGCTGGAGGGTCTAGCCAAAGGAATTAGGCTAGAAAAAGACATAAAGGCACCCAAATTGGTAGGGAAGAAATCAAAGTATCCCTATTTGCAGATGATATGATCTTATACCCATAAAACCCCAAAGAATCCACAAGAAAACTACTGGAACTAATAGAAGATTTCAGCAAAGTTTTAGGATACAAGATAAACATACAAAACTCGGCTGGATTCCTTTACACTAAGAAAGAGAAACTCAAAGAGGAAATCAGCAAATCAATACCATTCACAATAGCCCCCAAGAAGATAAAATACTTACGGATAAATCTAACCAGAGACATAAAAGACCTATACAATGAAAACTACAAGACACTACTGCAAGAAACCAAAAGAGACTTGCATAAGTGGAAAAACATACCTTGCTCATGGATAGGTAGACTCAACATTGTGAAAATGTCAGTTCTACCCAAAGCGATCTACAGATACACTGCAATCCCAATCCAATTTCCACTGGCATTTTTTAATGAGATGGAGAAACAAATCACCAACTTCATATGGAAAGGCAGTAGTCCCTGAATAAGTAAAGCATTACTGTAGAAGAAGAACAAACTGGGAGGCCTCGCACTACCTGATTTCAGAACCTCTTATACCACCACGGTAGTCAAAACAGCATGGTACTGGTACAACAACAGATACAAAGACCAATGGAGCAGAATTGAGAATCCAGATGTAAATTCAACCACCCATGAGCAACTGATATTTGACAAAGGCCCAAAGTCCATTAACTGGGGAAAAGACAGTCTCTTTAACAAACCGTGCTGGCATAACTGGATATCTATCTGCAAAAAACTGAAACAAGACCCATACCTCACACCATGCACAAAAACTAACTCAAAATGGATTAAAGACTTAAATATAAAATTGAAAACGATAAAGATCTTGGAAGAAAAACTAGGGACAACGCTAGGAGCCCTAATACATGGCATAAACACAATATGAACCATAAGTAACAATGCACAAGCACCAGAAGAGAGACCAGATGCATGGGAGCTCCTAAAAATCAAACAAAAGACTTCAAGAAAAGAGTCAAAAGACAATCTACAGACTGGGAAAATTTTTTTGGCTACGACAAATCCGATCAGCGTCTAATCTCTAAAATCTACAAGATACTGCAAAACCTCAACAACAATAAGACAAATAACCCAGTTAAAAAATTGGCAAAGGATATGAACAGGCACTTCGCCAAAGAAGACATTCAGGTGGCTAATAGACACATGATGAAATGCTAACGATCATTAGCCATTAGAGAAATGCAGATCAAAAATACAATGATGTCTTAGTCATCTAGTTTTGCCATAACAGAAATACCACAAGCGATGGTTTTAACGAAGAGAAGTTTATTTCCTTACAGTAAAGTAGCCTAAAAGTCCAAATTCATTGTATCAGTTTCAGGGGAAGGCTTTCTCTCTCTTGGCCTTCTCATCAGCGTTCCCCCAGACTAGGAGCTTCTCGGCGCAGGAACCCCAGTCTGCTCCAGGCACTGTTTTCTTGAAGGTATGAGGTCCCCCCGCTCTCTGCTTGCTTCCCTTTCCTTTTATGTCTTGAGAGATAAAAGGTGGTGCAGTCCACACCTCAGGGAATCTCCCTTTATATTGGATGTGACCTGGGTAAAGGTGGTGTTACAATCACAACCTAACCCTCTTTAACATAAAATTACAATCACAAAATGGAGGCCAACCACACAATTCTGGGAATCATGGCCCAGCCAAATTGATACACACATTTTTTTGGGGACATAATTCAATCCATGACAAATGAGATATCATCTCACCCCAACAAGGCTAGCATTAATCCAAAAAACACAAAATAATAAATGCTGGAGAGGTTGTGGAGAGACTTGAACACTTATACACTGTTGGTGGGAATATAAAATGGTACAACCACTTTGTAAATCTATATTGCACTTCCTTAAAAAGCTAGATATAGATGTATCATATGATCCAGCTACCCCACTCCTTGGAATATATCCTAGAGAAATAAGAGCCGTCACACGAATAGATATATGCAGGCCCATGTTCATCGCAGTACTGTTCACAACAGCAGAAAATGGAAACAACCTAGGTGCCCATCAATGGACTAATGGATAAACAAATTTTGGTATATCAACACAATGGAATACTATGCAACGATAAAGAACGATGAAGCCATGAAACATCTTATAACATGGAGGAAGCTGGAGGGCATTATACTAAGGGAATTCAGTCAGTTGCAGAAGGACAAATAATTTATAAGTATACTAGTATAAGAACGCAAGAAAACGTTTAAACACAGAAGAAAACATTCTTTGATGGTTACAAGGAGGGGGAGGTTTACTTACTAACTAGATAGTAGATATGAATTATCGTAGGTGAAAGGAAGGACAGCACTCACTACAGCAGAAGTCAGCACAACTGGACTAAACCAAAGCTAAGAAGTTTCCTGAATACAATCAAACACTTTGAGGGATAGAGTAGCAGAGGTAGGGGTCTGGGGACCATGTTTTTAGGGGACATCACGGTCAATTGGCAAAACAAAGCTTATTAAGAAAGTGTTCTGCATCCTACTTTGGTGAGTGGGGACTGGGATCTTAAAAGCTTGCAAGCGGCCATCTAAGATGCATCGATTGGTCCCAACCACCTGGAGTAAAGGAGAATGAAGAACACCAAACACACATGGAAAGTAGTAGCCCAAGAGACAGAAAGGGCCACATAAACCAGAGACTTCATCAGCCAGAGACCAGAAGAACTAGATGGTGCCTGGCTACCATCAATGACTACCCCGACAGGGAACACAACAGAGAGTCCCTGATGGAGCAGGAGAAAGGTGGGGTGCAGAGCTCAAATTCTAGTAAGAATACCAGACTTAATGGTCTGACTGAGACTGGAGGTACCCCGGAAAGCATGGCCCCTGGATTCTCTATCAACCCAGAACTAAAAATATTTCGGAGGCCAACTCTTCAGACAGGGATTGGACTGGACTGTGGGACATAAAGTGAGGAGTGTGCCTCTTAGCTCAAGTATATACAAGAGACTAAACTGGCAGCTACTGTCCGGAGGTGTGATGGGAAGGCAGAGAGGATTAGGAGCTGGCTGAATGGACATGGGGAATCAGGGGTGGAAAGGAAGAGTATGCTGTCACAGTATGGGGAGAGCAATTAGAGTCACATAACAATGTACGTATAAATTTTTATATGGGAAAAAATAAAAAATGGGCAAAGGACATGAAGAGACACTTCACCAAAGAAGACACTCAGCCAGCTAACAAAGATATTAATAGATGCTCTCCATCACTAGCCACCAGAGAGATGCAAATCCAAACTACAATGAGAGACCATCACACCCCGGCAATAATGGCACTGATCAAAAAAAACAGAAAACAACAAATTCTGGTAAGGTTGTGGAAAGACTGGAACTCATTCACTGTTGGTGGGATTGTAAAATCTTAAAACCACTTTGGAAAAACTGTATGGCGCTTCCTTAAAAAACTAGAAATAGAAATACCTTAGGATCTAGCAATCCCACTCCTAAGCACATATCCTAGAGAAATAAAAGCTATAACACAAAGAGACATATCCACACCCATGTTCATTGCAGCATTATTCACAATAGCAGAAAGATGGAAACAACCTAAATGCCAAAAAAAAAAAAAGGAACAAACCCATTGCCATCAAGTTAATTCTGACTCATAGCGACTCTATAGGGCAGGTTAAAACTGTCCCATAGGGTTTATAAGGAACGGCTGGAGGATTCGAACTGCCAACCTTTTGGTTAGCAGCTAAGTTCTTAACCACTGCAGCACCAGGGTTCTACCTAAACGCCCATCAACAGATAAGTGGATAAACAAACTGTGGTGCATACACACAATAGAATACTAAACAACGATAAAGAACAATGATGAATCCGAGAAACACTTCACAACATGGATGAATCTGGAGGACATTACGTTGAGCGAAATAAGTTAATCAGAAATGGACAAAATTGTGTGAGACCACTATTACAAAAAGTCAAGAAAATGTTTACACATAGAAAGAAACATTCTCTGACGGTTATCAGGGAGGGAAGGGGGAAGGAGGGAAAATCAGTAAAATCAGATAGTAGACATATGTTAACTTTGGTGAAGGGCAAGGCAATACACAATATGGGGGAAGTCAGCACAATAAGAACAAGGCAAAGGAAGACACTGGGAGGTACGACGAATGGAAATGGGGAACTCAGGGTGGTAATGGGGAGAGTGCTGACACATTGTGGGATTGCAACGAATGTCACAGAACAATTTGTGTATAAACTATTGAATGGGAATAATTTGCTCTGTAAACCTTCACCTAAAGCACAATAAAAAAAAAGATATTTCTTTCTCTGCCTATAAATGAATATTTTCTTTACAAGGTACCCACTACAAAGATTCCCTGAAGATATTGAAGCTGAGTCTACTTGACACCAAAATAACCAATCAATCCTGTCAGCTGGGTAAAAAGAATCTGTCAAACTAGTTGGTTGTATGACTCAGTTGATCAGTTAGCTCAGGCAGAGCAGCTAATCTGATAGCCCCATGTACCTGCAACTTTAAAAAGGCCAACACAATGATGGTGAGTGAGTGATCACTGTTCTATTTTTGGAAGCCTAAGGTCTTATTTCCCATGCATCTCAAACATTAGGCAAGGCTAGATTTGTGAAATCAAAGGAATTATTTTGCTCTTGCTCTTAATCGTTTTCTTATCTGCATTCAGTACAAGAGGGCAGCACAGCAATACAAAAGCATTCACTGTGCTTCTGAAGAGCTCATAAACATTCAAAGTCATGTTTCCCAAGACCTTCTGTGAGCTTTCACTTATGGGTGTGTGAAATTTCTACTTGCACTTCAGCTGAGTGTAAAAAGGTCAGGCACATTTCCAGGATGACTTTCAGTCTGACCTTTAGAAGTACAAAAGTTGGCCTGACTTTCTGAGAAAAACTTAGAAAATTGCATTTTCTTTGAAAAGAAGGTTGGCGTGTAGGTGGGGTGGAAAGGCTCAGAGAAGGTCCAAGCAGAGGCAAGTACTCATGCCTAGACTTCTAATACTATTGTTTGAACTAATAATCTAATGTTAAGGAAACGTGAAAAGCACAATCACACATCATAGCCCTAGCTTTCTCATTGGTGACTGTACTCTTTGTGAAGAGAGATTGTGCACTCCATTGTTACTTCTGCCCCCTCTTGATGATCTATTACCTGGCTAATAAACATAGTATTATTGTGTTACACTATAGAACTTATTTTGTATTTCCATTGGCTACAGCTCACTCCTGATTACGCTGGGACTCTGTTTGAGGTTCTCATCATCTCTTGCACCTCCTCTGGCTTCCTTCTCTTGCTTATTTCAATACTAATTGTATTTCAATTCTACCAACCTAGAATATTTGCAATTATCTGCACAGAAGGTGTGAGTCTCATCAATTTATTTTATTGTTCCTTAACCTTATATGCATTTGAGAGAGGTAGCAATTAAAGATTATATAACTAAGTCCTTGGAGTTTAATAAATCATTGAAAATTCTATTTTTTTAGCAGATCCTTTTCCTAGCTGTCCTTTCTACCTTACACCTTCAACATACACCATATCCTCAAACCAGCATCCCCAACAGGTAAACTACCAGATTTATCAAATTCAAGCTGGTTGCTGCCACCATGCCGTCATTCCAGGATGTATGGCAGAGCTTCCCAACCAGTATGCCAGGCAACAGATAACTGGGAATAGGTTACAAGTGTGCTAAGATATTGATTTCTCCTCAGTACTTGAGGTGGTATGGCAGGGCCTGGGAAAGCTGGACACCCTGAGCCAATGGTAGCACTCACCATTAGCCACCTCATCTATTTACCCCTGTGGTGAGATGAGTTCTTTTTATGTGTCCTTTTGCCTTGGCTCTTTGAAAAAACACTTTAAAAGAAATTTTTCCCCTAAGCCCTGAGGAGTTACCTTTGCTCTAGTTTTCTACCGCAAAGGGTTTGTTACTTTCTTCCAGGTTGACTGACATTTTCTGGGTAAGCTGTAAAAACTTGATGGTTTGATACTATGATGGTTAAGGTTGTGTGTCAACTTGGCTGGGCCATGATTCTCAGTGGTTTGGCAGTTATGATGTAGTTTGGCAGTCGTATGATGTTGTGATCACTTCCATGATAAGATTTGATATAATGTGATTACCTCTATGATCAGATCTGCTGTGAGTAGCCAGTTGAAAGGGAGTTTCCTTGGGCGAGTGGCCTGCATCAAATATAAGTGGACATTCTGGCAAGGCTCGTGGGCTTTTGCTCGCTCTGGGTCCTGCAGCTGGCTCCTGTTCGTCTGACATCCGGTTCTTGGACTTGAGCTAGGAGCTTACCTGTGGTCTTGCCTGCCGATCTTGAGATTCACAGCCTGTAAGTAAGAGCCCCACTGTCTGACCTGCCAATCTTGAGTTCGCCAGCCCCTGCAGATACGTGAATCAGGAGAAGCCTCTATCCTGAACTGTGGACTTGGGACGTTCCAGCCTTTACAACTGCGTGAGCCATTTCCTTGATATAAATCTCTCTATATATATGCTTATATGCTTTACTGGTTTTGTTTCTCTAGAGAACCCAGCCTAAGACAGATACTTTTTATCTGGCCCTGGGCTGCACCCTGCCCTGGTTTTATTTTATGTACCTTGCAGGGAATGGTAAATATACTTATGCAAATGAAGTGATTATAGCCTACTATGCAAAAGAAGTGACTGTGGTCTACTGAGAGGGGATATAACAGTTCATGACCCTGGTGGGAGTGCCATGCCTTGAAATTGGACAAGCAGTTTGCTTATATATGCAGCCAACCCCACAGAGGTCTCAGAAGAGAAAGAAAGAAAGAAGCAGAAAGAAGAAGCAGAGAGAGAGGAGCAAAGGAATCTCCTAAAAGAGCTGTAACACAGATCAAGGGCTGTAACACTGAAGACATCAAGAGGCCAGGAAGAGACCCTGTGGCAGAGCTGGTGGCAGCAGGCCCAGAAAGAACCCTGCAGCAGAATCAGTGGAGACAGGCCTGAAAGAGGCCCTGCAGCAGAGTCAATGGTGACAGCAGAAACCTGCTGTTAGGAATGCAGCTAACAGAACTGACAAAACTGCTACACTGGCTATGAGTTGGGTCAGTTAGCAGTGGAGAGGAAGGTGGCAGGGAGGTGGAAGGCAGAGAGAACTGTCCTGAGGGTATTGAGAGGAGGCCTATCCAGACAGGACTGAGAAGAGGCCTGTCCTAAGGGGTCTGAGAAGAAGCCTGTCCTGGGAGGGCCAAGAGGAGGCCTGCACTGCTGAGAGGGGGCATGCAGGGCCAAGAGGAGGCCTGTCCTAAGGGGGCTGAGAGGAGGCCTGAAACAACCAAGAGGGGGTGTGTGCAGCACAGAAAGAAGGACTTGCTTGCTTCAATGGCCATAAGGAGCTGAGAGAGCTGTCCTGCACTGAAGAAGAAAAGGATGTGCTCTCCATTTCGGGGGAGCCTTCCAGACTTTCTGATCCTGATCCTGAGTTGTAGCCTATTGATCTTGATCCCAATTTGTATCCTGTTGCTTCCTTAATAAACTACTTAACTGTAAGTATGGTTTGTGAGTTCTGGCATTGCAACGGATTATCCAAGCCAGCAGAGTAGAGAGGGCCATGGGGAGGATGGCTGGTGTCAGAATTGGTGAAAAGGTTGGAGAGTGGAGGTATGTCTGACTTCCACCTCATAGGGATCAGCCTTAGGCTGATCTTTATTTCTCATTATCCCCCTGAAATTAGACAGGTTCTGACACTACTACTACCATTTTACAGCCCAGTACGCTGTACAGAGTATTTTCATTTTCTATTGTGCCATGATGTGAAAAACTTTGGGAAGCATTGCCTGTACTGTAAGGAGATTATCAGACATAAGAGGATTCCTCTCAGGGAATTGCATTGTTAGTAACTTGCTCGATCCAGTCAGTCAGCATTGAGAAGTCAATATTACTTACTCCTTATTAGGCAAAGGTTGGAGTCACTGCTATGTAAAGTAACAATTGGTTGGGTCTAAAGCTGTGCCAAAACTTTTCCTTTCCAGGAACATATTAAGAAAACCTAAGTTAGCTAACATGCCAGACAGGATATATTGACAAGAGCATTTAAACATGTCTTTCTCTCCTCACTATATACAATATGGAGCAGCCTAAGACTTTGAAGGGTGACTAAGGCAGACTTTGAAAGATGAATAGAATTCTAAATGACAGAGATGGAAGGTGATCAAGGGAGGTGCTTTCCAAAGAGAAGGAATGGCAGAAGCAAAGAAGAAGAGCTTGAGCAACTTTAAGGAGTGAGTTTTGGCTAAGTAGAAGAAGTGGGAAGTAAGACTGGACTGTTAGTACTAACTTCCTACAGAAAATATTTTGTGCAATAAGATATTGCAGGAATCAGTGAAGGAAGAGGACCTTTGTTACAATATTTAAATTTTGAAGCTTATTTTTGCTTTCCCTTAGCTACCTACTATATTTGTTGCAATATGATGGCTCTTAGACAGATGGTCACCCAACTTACTTTATGAATCAAGCCTTTCACAGACTATCCCCTACCTCCACCTCTTCCCCAAGAGCTGGCTGCACTTTTAAGGAGCTCTCTAAGCCGTGGTCAAAGTCCTTGTCATTAGTGTTCAATGCATCAAATCTATCCTTGTCTGAGTTGGCAATACTAAAGTTTTACTGATACAAAGCCTGCAGGAGGAATCAGTGGCAATGCAGTGATAGACTAGGTTCTGGATGGACAAAAAGAAAGAGGATCTCTTAACATTTGTAAGGAGACACCAAAAATAGATTTTGCAGAAAAAAACGCTGCCTGGTCCTACACCATCCTAATAACCATTGCTATGTTTGAGCCCATTGATTCAGCCACTGTGTCAATCCATTTCATTGAGGATCTTCCTCTTTTTTGCCGACCCTCTACTTTACCAAGCATGATGTCCTTCTCCAGGGACTGGTCCCTCCTGATGATGTGTCCAAAGTAAGTGAGGCAAAATCTCATCATCCTAGGTTTCTAAGGAGCATTCTGGCTGTACTTCTTCCAAGACATATTTGGTCCCTCTTCTGGTAGTCCATGGTATGTTCAATAATCTTCACCAACACCATAATTCAAATGCATCAATTCTTCTTCGTTCTTCCTTACTCATTGTCCAGCTTTCAAATGCATATGAGGTGATTGAAAATACCATAGCTTTTGACAGGCACACTTTAGTTCTCAAAGTGAAATCTTTGCTTTTTAACACTTTAAAGAGTTCTTTTGCAGCAGATTTGCCCAATGCAATGCGTTGTTTGATTTATTGACTGCTGCTTCCATGAGTGTTGTGAATCCAAGTAACATGAAATACTTGACAACTTCAATATTTTCTCTGTTTATCATGATGTTCCTTAATGGTCCAGTTGTGAGAATTTTGGTTTTCTTTATGTTGAGATGTAATCCATACTGAAGGTTGTAATCTTTGATCTTCATTAGTAAGTGCTTCAAGTCTTCTTCACTTTCAGCAAGCAAGGTTGTGTCCCCTGCATATCGCAGGTTGTTAATTACTCTTCCTCTACTTCTGACTTTGTGTTCTTCTTCTTGTACTCCAAGTCTCGGATTATTTGCTCAGCATACAGATTAAATAAGTATGGTGATAGGATACAACCCTAATGCACACCTTTCCTAATTTTACCCCCTTATTCTCTTCGAATGACTGTGTACAGGTTCTTCGTGAGCACAATTAAGTGTTCTGGAATTCTCATTATTGGCAATGCTATCCATAATTTGTTATGATCCTCACAGTTGAATGCCTTTGCATAGTCAATAAAACTCAGGTAAACATCTCTCTGTATTCTCTGCTTTCAGCCAAGATCCATCTGACATCAGCAATGATATCCCTCTTTCCATGTCTTCTTCTGAATCTGGCTTGAATTTCTGGAAGTTCCTTGTTGATGTACTGCTGCAACCATTTTTGAATGATCTTCAGCAAAATTTTACTTGCATATGATATTAATGATATTGTTCAATAATTTCCGCATTCCATTGGATCACCTTTCCTTGGAATGGGCACCTATATGGATCTTTTCCAGTCTGTTGGCCAGGCAGCTGTGTTCCAAATTTCTTGGCATACATGAGTGAGCACTTCCACCTTTTCATCTATTTGTTAAAACATTTCAGTTGGCATTTCGTCAATTCCTGGAGCTTTGTTTGTCGTCAGTGCCTTCAGTATAGCTTAGACTTCTTCCTTCACTACCATCGGTTGTTGGTCATATGCTACCTCCTGAGATGGTTGATCTTCAACCAATTCTTTTTGGTACAGGGACTGTGAATTTCTTCCATCTTCTTTTGATGCTTCCTGAGTCATTCAATATTTTGCCCATAGAATCCTTCAATATTGCAACTCGAGGCTTGAATTTTTTTCAGTTCTTTCAGCTTGAGAAATGCTGAGCATGTTTTTTTGTTTCCTTTTGGTTTTCTAACTCCAGGTTTTTTCATATTTCATTATAATATATACTTTGTCTTCTTGAACTACCTTTTGAAATCTTCTGTTCAGCTCTTTTATTTCATTGTTTCTTCCTTTGTTTAGCTACTCTATGTTCAAGAGCAAGTTTCAGAGTCTCTTCTGACATCTGTTTTGGTCTTTTCTTTATTTCCTGTCTTCTTAATGACCCTTGCTTTCTTCATGTATGATGTCCTTGATGTCATCCCACAACTCATCTGGTCTTCAGTTATTAGTGTTCAGTGCATCAAATCTATTCTTGAGATGGTCTCTGAATTCAGGTGGCATATACTCAAGGTCATACTTTGGCTCTCGCGAACTTATTTTAATTTTCTTCAGCTTCAACTTGAACTTGCATATGAGCAATTGATGGTCTGTTCCACAGTCAGCCTCTGGTCTTGTTCTTACTGATGATATTGAGCTTCTCCAGTGTAGTCAGTTTGATTCTTGTATATTCCATCCAGCAAGATCCACATGTATAGTCATCGTTTTTGTTGTTGAAAAAAGGTATTTCCAAGGAATAAGTTGATGGTCTTTCAAAATTTTATCATGTGATCTCCAGTATCGTTTCTATCACCAAGGCCATATTTTCCAGCTACTGATCTTTCTTCATTGTTTCCAACTTTTGAATTCCAATCACTAGTAATTATCAATGCATCTTGAATGCAAGTTTAATCAATTTCAGACTGCAGAAGTTGGTAAAAAATCTTCATTTTCTTTATCTTTGGCATCAGTGGCTGCTGTGTAAATTTGAATAATGGTATTAACTGGTCTTCCTTTTAGGCGTATGGATATTATCTTGTCACTGACAGAGTTGTAATTCCGGATAGATCTTGAAATGTTCATTGTGACAATGACTAATAATTATGCTAATAATAGCAATAACATAAATTAAATGTTTACTATGAACCAGGTACCATTCTAAACATTTTATATTTATTAACTTAATTATTCTCCAAAAACTCTATAAGTAAATACTATTTTGTCCCTCATTAACAGATGATGGCAATAGTAGATGGCAGGGTATTTTTAAAGGATCTTTTAAAAATATCTTTATTGATAAGATAAAAATTTAGTAACCCCATATTTTTACTCCCTTTTTTAAATTTAGCCCTGTTGGTGCAGTGGTTAAGAGCTACAACTGCTATCCAAAAGGTGGGCAGTTCAAATCGACCAGCCGTTCCTTCAAAACCCTATGGGGCAGTTCTACTCTGTCCTATATAAGGTCACTTTGAGTCAGAATCGACTCAGTAGCAATTTTTTTTTAATATACTAGAACCATGAAATCCAAAAATCTAGGAAATAATAACAGAATACAAACTCCTTATTTATAAATTGGGGAACCTCAGGCCCAGAAAGGGGAAGGAAATTGCCCAAGAACATACATCTAACTGACAGCAGAGGTCAGGACTAGAACTCAGATATTCTTTCACTTAGACTAGCCCTTTTTCCTGGTACCCCAAGCTGCCTTGCAGGTGACCTTTTCAACTTTGGTCATGACTGTGTTTAAAATGTTAATATTTGACTTTTCCTTACTGCTTGCCTCTGCCTCTTACAACAATTTAAATTCAGGGCTTTAAGCAAAATGTCAGATTGGAACCTCTTGGACTCTCAGTCAACTGTCACCTCTCTATGGGTGAATCAAAGATCTCTCATTCTTTGGGTTTCGCTTAATATACACAGCTGCTCAGTGGGTATTTCTAATAATGCTGTCACCCGAAGTGTATACCTGTCATTCAGGCCTCAAAAATCTTCTGCTCTGCCTTGAGCCAAAATAGCTCGTCTGCCTTTGAAATTCTCCAATGCAAAAAGGACTCTTTGCCTGGGGCTGTTACCTTCCAGGGACTATGAAACACACATATTTTTAGTTCAGCTTCTGCTGAGTCTGGTGTATTGAGAAACTTAGTTGAGAGTACTCTGTCCTCAGCTGTCTCACCACCTGTGTACTTCCAGATAAACTCCTACATTTATTTCTGATTTTGGACAAAGTTAGGATAACCTTGTCATCGGTTAGATTTTACTACGTTCACGACGCCATCTGCTTCCTAAAAATGCTTGTCTGAGTTATATTTATTTCCTTCAATTAAGAATTAAAGATAATTTCCTTTTGAAATATGTCATGCTTCCCCTGGAGATAATTTTCCTCCCCAGGACTGAGAAGCCCAACTCTGTAACTTTGAACCTATTACAAGAACAGTAGAAAGAAATGAATAACACATTGACTATGGTGCTATTTGTTTGAGGTAGCTTCCAATTTCTGATTTTTCATCTCAAAAACTGTTTTGTAGCCAAGATATAAAGCAGAAAATCCTATTCTTATAATAGCATCTGAATTATGAAGACTTTCCCTGGCTCAAAATGGCTAAAACTACAAAATAGCTACATGTGATAAACTTTAAAAGTCACATACCTCGTGTTTGTTCTCATATAATTCTTGGATGGTATCTGTCCACAAAGGCAGCTAATTAGCAGCATCGAGGGTGGGGTGGGTTTGATCAAGCTATAATGAGTGCTATATTAGAGGCTATTTTAGCAGTCCTATTGCAGGAGAAGTGGGGGTATGTGTATGAGGAGTGTGGGGATAAGTCAATAAAAACTCAATTTAGTAATTCTTCTCTTTCTTAGTGAATGTGGCCACATATTAGAACTCAGCTGGATATGTTTGTACTTTGCATTATTAACTCATTAGGGATATATCAAAAAAAAAAAACTAAGAAAAAACCTGTTGCCATCAAGTCGATTCCAACTCATAGCAACCCTATAGGACAGAGTAGAATGCCCCATTGAGTTTTCAATGAAAGGCTGATAGATTCGAACTGCTGACCTTTTGGTTAGCAGCTGAGCTCTTAACCACTGCACTGTATCACCAGGGCTCCAGGGATCTAGCCACAGAGTATAAAATGGGAAGCTGGCTTAGTGCCTTTGCTGTTAGCACTATCCAGATGGCGCTCTATTATACAAGACCAGCCTTACCCATAGGGTGAAATAGATGGCCGTCTCCATGCAGTGATATTAAGAGCAATAAGAGACATCCCACCCCCAGAGTGTCACGCCTCCCTTCCCAAGTTTGCCACTCATTTCAATAAAGGGTTAAATGTCCTTGTTAGAATGTAAGTGTTAACTAGATGAGGAGCATATTACACAATTGTCAGCTTCAACCATCTTAGGTCCTTTATTGAGCAGGGTCCTGAGAAAAATGAGACAGAGGACAGATGTATTTTGATAGTGGAAGGTGATGGAGCAGGTAGTGGTGATAAGTAGGAAGAAAAAATTGAAAACAAGAGTTACTCCCCAGGCATTTCTGTCAATGAAGAAGTACTGAAGTAGAGGACACAGGACAACTTGGAGATGACTTGCCAAAAACAAGAAAGGTAACATAGGACTAAAATCTTGAACTTCTTCACCATATTTGTCACCAGATCACCTACTTTGACACCTTAATTTTGTAGATACATGCATATCAGACTAGAAGTCAGGACTTCCCAATGCTTTGGCTATCACTTTGATCATAACAGCAGCTGCTCCGAAATGGGAGATTTACGGATCTAGTTGCTTTCTTCCTCTTTTAATACCTCATTAACACTAGAAATCTTAGTGTTTCTCTTGCTAAGCTGCCACAAATTCTTGCTTCCATCCCCATTTTCTCTTTGTGCTTTGTGTTTTTCTCATTGTTATTCATGGCCAGCCTGGTTACTTGGGTTCAAATTTAAATGTATTCAACCATGGCTTTAGTCATGACGGGTTATTTCTACTTCAATTTGAATCTTAAGATTTACTGGCAAACTGCTTAGAATTCCAAAGGGCCTCCCATTGCCCCTGCAGGCCTATTGAGCAGTGAGGTGAGAAGAGATCTCTTAAGTCCCCATTGCTTCTCCCTGACAGTTGTCCATGCTACATGCATAAATCTTGCCTACATCCATGCAGATGAGAAAGTGATGCATTGAGGATAATAGGGAAGTTTTTACAGAAAGGATAAAATTGTCAAAGATGGGCCTTCAGAATGGACACAGTCAGATGGGTAAGGGATAGAAAGTCTTAATCCCCAGCCTCTGACCAAACTCCCTCACTCTCCCTCCATGGTGCTCTGGTCTGGCTTCATGACTTTCAAAGACATTATTATTTCAGCAAATGCATTCTTAAAATTTGTAAGTCATCTCGTCAAAAAGGAAAGTACCTGATTCTGAAGGAGGGTATGTAGGATGGTTATGAAGTCTTTACCTGAAGAGAGATGAATGACAAGATAACATGGCTCTTCTGTTGATTGTTTTGTTTCAGACTAAAGAGTGATTCATCAACCAATTACAGCCACAAGACATGAGCACACAAGTGGGCTTACATGAAAATAGGACTTCAGCTACATCAAAGTTAGCTAATAGCTGGCTACTTGCTGGCTGTCATAGAAGGCCTTGAAACTGTGCCTTTTTGCCTATCTTCAGTGTAAAACTTTATAGTGAACGTAGAAGGAGCACAGGAAAAGGAGGACACAAATGCACTATGACTAAATTGTGGGGATGATAGGCATCTCAAGAAGCCAATATTAAGAGTCCTATAGCTGCATGGTAATGTATCTGACTGCTTTCACAATGCTTATTTAAAAGTTTCCAATGTTAGAGTAGATAGGGTACTGAGGTGGGAGACAGAAGCTGTGGGTCCTAGTCCTGCTGCTGCCACTAACTTACCGTGTTTGGCCTTAGGAGAGTATCTTCATTTTCCCCACCACCAAAATGAGGTAGTCAGGTAAGATCTGTAAGGCACCTTCCAAATCTAGTGTTTTGTGGGCTTTTAGGGTTCTGTCTCCAATTTTCCTGAGCAATCAAAAAATTTAATAATCAAATTACAACCAATAATGTGGTCCAAAACAAAATGCGTGAATGTGTTGTGTTGAGGTGTAAAGGGAGTGTGGTCTTTGAACTTTCTTTCCTCTTCCATGGTTTATTCATGCTATTCTCTTACCTTGTATATCTTTTACCGCCATATCCTCAAATTTCACTTGTCAAAATCCTGTCATCCTTCAAAGCCTAGCCCAAAGGTTAATTTCTCAATGGCATTTTCTCTAATAACCCAAAACTGGAAATAAACACTCCTTCTTCTGAGTGCCTATAGCATGCGCTCTGCCTTTCCCACAGCACTAATCACAACTCTTCATCTTGGTTGTGTGTGTCTTCCCCCCCCATTAGATTGAAATATGAGACTAAGTCTTACACATTTTAATGTCTTTCACTACCACCTAGCACATGGAATGTGTTCAATATATGGTACGTTGAATCTCTCCAAGCTAATATTAGGAAGCTTCTCATCTCTCTGAAATGTGAGAGCAAGTTAATAAAGGAGAATAAGTATCTGTTATATTCAGTAATATGGGCCTATTTTAAAATTTGTTTTAATTTTTTTAACTTTGCATTTTATAACAATCTCAGACTTACAAAAAAGTTGCAAAAATTATACAAAGAATTCCCAAATACCCTTCACTTAGATTCCCCAATTGTTAATATCTTATATAACCTCAGCACAACTAACAAAATAAGAAAATTAATGATGATATAATACTATTATCTAATCTAGCGATCTTATTCAAGTTTTACCAACTGTCCCACTAATGTGATTTTCCTGATCAAGGATTCAATCCAAGAGCACGTGTTATATTTAGTCATCATATCTCCATAGTCTCCTTTAAACTAGAACAATTCCTTAGTGGTTTCTTTATCTTTCAGGACCCTGACACTTTTAGAGAGTACTGACAGTTATTTTGTATAATATTCCTCAATTTAGGTTTGTGATATTTTCTCATGATTGGATACATAGTATGCATTTTGGTAGGAATATCGTAAAAGTAATATTGTGTGCCTCTCAGTTCACCATATCAGGAAACATTATTATGTCAATTTGTCCCATTACTGCAATGTTAACTTTGATCATTTGGCTAAGGGTTTCTCTACTGTAAGGTTATTATTTTTTCTTAATAATTAATAATTAGCTTGCAAGGAGATACATTGAGACTATGAAAATATTCTATTTTTCATCCTTCTGACTACTAATTTTACCATACATAGATGATTCTTATTTGAAACAATTCTTACTATGGTGTTTGCCAAATGGTGGTTTTATATTTCCATCATTCTTTCTTCATTTAATAGTGTAAATTCTGCTGTAGGTAAGAGCTTTCTTTTCTCTGCTCATTTCTTCATTTATTCAATAATTTATTTATATCAAGATAGACTCATAGATTCTTATTTTATATATACAAGAGGTTATAATCCAACACTCTCACTATTTATTTTGTTTGAGCCAAATTTTAAAGAGAAATTTCAATTCTGATTTTATTTTGTTTGGTATTTTCTGGCCTAGAAGTAGCCATGTAAAGCCCCAATTCCTACCTGGAGCTACTTAAAGAAGTGGAGGCCTATTATCCCTAAACAGCATCAAATCATTGGAACACAGTACAATACCATGCACCTGGTTAATATTCAAGAAGTGTTTTTCTTTTACTGAAGTAGGTAACTGAGAAGCCTTGATAAAATGAAAGCCCAAACATTTGTTTAATACAAGTAATTTTCCTTTGGGGCATATGTTCAGGCACTACTCTGTTTGCTGTTGTAGATATTGAGTGTTGAATCAAGTTTTTTACATGTAAAAATGGTCTATAGTCGCTGCTCACAGAACTAGGAGGTAAATAATGTTGGTATTGCTTCAAGATGAGATTGGAACGCTGGTATATATTACTTTACTAAATTCAGCCTTGCATGAAGGCTACTAAATGCATTACTCTCAACACAGATCCTAACTGAATACTGATAACTAAAGAGAAAACAGAGCTTGGATTGGGGTCAGGGCCCTTCCTGTTGGTAGGGAGGGAGCTTAAAAATAGGGAGAATGGTGAAATAGAGAGCTATCTGCAAGAGTCAATTCTCTCCCCATGACTCCAAAGGGCAGAAAACAGCCCACAGTTGCCTTCAAAGCAGTAAAGTGAAGAAAATCTGTCATTAGGTGAATGAAGAAGGAAGAAGATAGACTAATTCTTCTACAGAGTTTGTTTCCTGTATATTCTGGCCTGACAGAGCTGAAAGCAGGAGAGTCATGTTCCATGTAAGTAAAGTGTATTCACTCTAAACTGTATACGGTAAAAAGTGGTCCATTTGGAACCCAGTCAACAGGGGCCTAATTACCTAGGAACTAAAAAGTGCTTGGAATATGGTAGACCCAGAAATGGAGCCACGTTTTGTAGGGCCTGAAATTTATAAAATATGACATGCCCTCTTTAAGAAAATAATAGAAATATTTTACTTTTGCAAATTTTACAAAAGGCATATAACCATGTGAACACATTGATAGGGCACCTCTCAGAGCCTTGGAAAACACCTATGCAGTAAGGGCCCTGAAGCCTTGTTGTTGTAGTCTCCGTAGAAAATCTCCCTCTGGTTGGATTCATAGCACGGTCTCTCAGAATAATTATATATAAGGTTCCAGTAGCTTTTCTAGCCTGTTGCAAATCTACAGGCTTGATTGTCATAGCTGTAACCAGATTCTGGAGATACTGAAAAGAGACTATATTGTTTCTGTTGGGATTGTAAGACCGCTGGATGACTTTTGTAAGGGCTGAATACCCTGTGGAAGCTGCTGCCCCAAAGTGATGATGTAGTAGATTTCCTGTAGCAAAGAAGTGGTGGGGTAGAAAAAGATGGATAAGTCAATGATACCAATGAACTACATTTAAAAGTACACTAACAAATATAATTCTTTATGTTTATGTGTTTAAGGTATTAGCTACATGAAGATTTAACAAGGAAGGACTGCATCTCACAATTTTTAAAGTACAACGAATTGCCCTCAAGTCTATTCCACCTCATGATAACCCCATGTGTGTCAGAGTAGAACTGTGCTCCATGGGGTTTTCAATGGCTGATTTTTAGAGGAAGATTGCCAGGCCTTTCCTCAGAAGTGCTTCTGTGTGGTCTCAAACCTCCAACCTTTTGGTTGGCACCTGAGCTCATTAACTGTTTGCACCACCCAGGGACTCCTTTTGAACTTTAACCTTTCCTAAATCATCTGTCTTCATAATTCTGAAGTTTTTTGTTCATATGAAACAACTGCTATTATAAATCCATTATGGCTCTTAGGAAAAATTCTCAGTTAGGATGTAAACTCTTTTATTAGTTTTAATAGATTGTTAGCATTTTGCAGTTATTAATAGCCCTTATAAAATAAGAGGACGCAGAGCATTTTATTTTACTTCATTTGAAGGCCGCAAAGAGCTTTAGGAAAAAATTACTAGATTTTCAGTAGCTTTCTGAGAATGGGTGTGTCTTATATAAACAGATTCTTCCTGGTTGGGGGTAGGTGGCTGGTAGAACTGTAATATCAGATATTTTCATATATTTGGGGAACTGAAGGAAGCAGTACCCACCCTCACACTGGGAAGGCTGGCATGGGATGGCTGACCAGGCTATGTCCAAATACACTCAAGCAATCAAGGAGCACATCATTTATAATGTGGTTCTGAAACTGAGTAATCACTTGGAACACTTGCATAAACTACTGATTCACAGCCCCCCCCCCATTGAGATTCTGGTGTGGAAGGTCTAGAGAGAGGCCCATGAATTTTCATTTTTCATAAACATCTTAGGTGATTCTGATACAAGTGGTCCTTAGACCACACGGTGAGAAACACTAGTTTAGACTATTGGCAGCACTAGGATTGGCCTTTGGAGAGTTTGTTTGCTGCAGGTAGCATCTTCTCTGTAACTGCTAAACTTCTCTTTCTCGCCAGTATGTTTTACTATATGTAGTGAGATAATGTAAAATGGTGGTTAAGAGTGCTGACACTGTAGTCAAAAAGACTTATATTCCCATTCCTGCTGTGCAACCTTGAGTATGTTGTTTAACTCTTTGAGCCTAAATATATGCATCTGAAAAACAGAAAGAAAATATTATAATCTTATATTATTGGAGGCTGCTGTGAAGATTAAATGAGATAATGCATGTAGAGCATTTAGAACAGTGTCTTCAACAGGTAATCATATGTTAGTTTGTTAGTTGTTGTTATTACAATTATTTAGCATCAACCTTGCTGGTAGGCTGATTACCATGTGTACGAGTAGGAGAACAAGGAGTCTGTCTACATTGTCTTCCTGTGCACCCAAAAGGGACTTAACTATTGCCCCACTGCATTAAAGGAGAAAGTAGAGCCCACAACACATGGGCATTTGTCTGAGTGAATTCATGCAGTCAGGATGGAGGCCTCATTCCTAATCTTGTTTCCTTATACTAATCCTATTCTAAATTTAATCATTCCTTTCCTTATGTTATCAATTGGACTCTTAAAAATAAACTATACAATAGACTAGAAAGTCCAGAAATAGATGGGAAGCACATATGAGAATTTATTATGTGATAACGATGGCATCTCAAATCACTAGGATAAAGATGGACTTTTTAATAAATGGTTATGGGTCAACTGGATAACCATTTGAAAAAGAGATAATATCAAACCCATACCTCACACTATACACGTGTTAAATCTAAATGAACTACAGAACTAAATGTAAAAAGTAAAACCATATGAGCACTAGAAGAAGATATGACTGAATTCATCTTTAACCTCCGTGTAGAGAAAGCTTTTTTAACTATGACTCAAAATTCTAGAGGCAATAAAATAAAAGATTGATAAGATTTACTATCAAAAAATACATGGCAAAAAAATACCATAAACAAAGTCAGAAGACAACAGACAAATTGGTAGGAAATATTTGTAACATATATCACAGAGAAAGAGCTAATTTCCCTAATCTATAAAGAATTCCTTAAAATTGATGGATAAATAACCAAAAATCTGATATAAAAATGGGAAAAAACACCTGAATATAAAAATCACAAAAAAGATACAAAAGTGGCATTCAAACATATGCAAAAATGCTCAAACTAATTCATAATTAGAAAAAAATGCAAATTAAAACAATGATGAAGTATCATTTCTTACCTATTAGAGTGACAAAAATTAAAAAGTATGACAATACATTCTTTTGGGAAGGCTGTGGGGAAATAAGCATTCTCATACATTGCTGGTGGGAATGCAAATTTCCTGGAAGGAAATTTGTCAATAATCAACAAAACTACATGTGCACTTACCTTTTGACCCAGTAATCTCACTTCTAAGAATGTACCCTGAAGATACACCTCCAACAATAGAAAAAACTTCAAGGCAAAATACTGAAAACAACCTAAACGTTCATATGTAGGCGTGTGATTGAAAAAATTATAACACGTCCCCAAATGGAGTATAATGTAGCTGTGAAGAAAAAAAAAGAATTAGGAAAATCTCCATAAACTGACTTGGAGTATTTCCAGGACATACAGTAAAGTGAAAAAAGCAATGTACGGAATAGTATTTACAGTATGTTACTCCCTTTTGTGTGGAGTCCCTGGGTAGTGCAAAACTGTTAACATGCTTGCTGTTAACTGTGGTATTGGACTGGAATTGGAGATGACTGTTAGAGACATCAATATGAACTCATGTTTAGTTTAATATGCATATACACACAGATGGATAGATGCAGAAATATAGATGTGTGTGTGCATGGATTAGTATATATACATATACTCCCTAGCTCAGTCCACAGAGAGAGCCTAGAAGCAGTGACACTCCAGTAGCAATTAACATACCTAGTGTCCATATCTTGGTTTTTAATTACTGTTCTCCAATAAAAAGAGCCAGGACTTCTTGGAGAAATGGTTGATTCTAGGGATGAGGCAAGGATTATAAAATTGTGAAGCATATTGTATTCAAGAGAGTAAGGAAGTGCTCAAAAAAGAATGGGGGTATGTCAAAGAGACACAGGAGCCAACTGAAGAAGCTCCTAATGGTCAAAGCTCAAACAATTTGAACAACAAAACAAATAATCATAGTATTAGATAATAACCTATAGAATAAAATAAATAACCCTAAATTCATACTTGGGGTATGAATATTTATTGAGTAAAATAATAAATGTAAATGTAAAATAATAAACTCTTCTTTACAGAAAAATTCCAATGAATAAATGCAGAAGGAATGAGGGAAATAGAAAACCACCATTAGACAAAAATCACAGTAATAATTGTTGCAAGCAAGAATCAGAGATGGATGTTAAAATTAGTGTGCAAAAATATAATGAGATACAGGAGACTTTCATAGTCATTAGAAAGGGGAAAACAGTAACTATACAATGGAGAAAACTGGCAGACACCACCTTAACCAAATGATGGACATTAACATGACATATATAGATGCACTGAGAGGGTACATCACCTCTCTGGTGTTCATGCAAAAAAATATATAACTTCAGTCTAATCATGAGAGACCATCAGACAAACCTAAATTGAGAGACTTTCTACAAAAGAACTGATCAGTGTTCTTCAAACGAATCAAGGTGATGAAAGACAAGAAAGACTGAGGAACTGTCATGGACCAGAGAAAACTAAAGAGACAGGACAACCAAATGGAATGTAGGATCCTGGAGAAGAAAAAACACATTCCTTCAAAACTCCATGTTGAGGAGTTTGATATTAATTTGATTAACAATGGCAGCTAACAATAACAACCTATATTGAGTTTCTATGTATCAGATATTTTTATACACAACTCAATGAGATAAATATTATTGTAATCTACATTTTAAAGATGAGGAAATTGAGACACGAAGAGGTTAAGTGGTGGGGCCATTATTCAAACCAAGGCAGTCTGGCTCCAAAATACATGCACTTAACCCCCATGTTATACTGCTTCTTGACATGTGAGTTAGAGATTATATATTTATTATCCTCACAAGAGTGCACAAGGTAGATATTATAACCACCAATTCACAGGTTAGAAAATATAGGTTTAGAGAAGTTTAATAACTAATTGGAGGTCATATAGCTAGGAAGAGGTAGTTTTGGTGTTCAAACCCAAGTATGCAATTCTAAAGCCCACACTCTTACCATGATGGCACACTGCCTCCATGGGCAGTCAAGAGACCAGCTTTGCATTTAGGCTTTGCCTCTGAATAACTGTGGTTCCTTTGTCGCCTTTAAAATGAGAGAGTTGAGGTAAATTATCTCTGGCATCCTTTCAGCTTGAGCAATATGAGACTAACTCACCTCAATACTAAAAAAAAATAAAACAAAAAAACGTTGCCTTCAAGTCCATTCCGACTCACAGCAACCCTGTAGAGCAGAGTAGAACTGCCCCATAGAGTTTCCAAGGTCGTAATCTTTACGGAAGCAGGCTGCCATAGTGGCTGGTGGGTTCGAACCACCGATCTTTTGGTTAGCAGACAGCGCTTAGTCACTTTGCCACCAGGGCTCCTTAGTTCATCTCTATTCTCTATAGGTTTGTGCAACGAAATACAAATGGAGTCCTGTGGTTGACAAAACAGCAGCAGCAGTTGAGTGGACAACTCCTCTAAGACTTGTCTTTACCAAAACTTAAGCCTAACTTTCCTGTGAATCCCACCATCCTCCTTAACCAATGAGATTCTGACATTGCTTCCACCCTCATTGACCAATTAAACCCTGGCATCATTTCAATAATAAACTGTAGAAGCCAATTAGAAATAAGCTTCTTTTTTCCTTCTGAGTTTTGTCAATATAAGCCAATAACTGCTGATACTCAATGGAGTACCTTTCTACATGTGGTTTGGTGCTACTCAATTTTTGAATCTTCTTCCAGAATAAACCTAATAAATCTAATAGATTAATTTTATTATTGACTCAGTTTTTTTTTTGACAGATAATAGGTTTTTGCTCTCATGTTGATACAGAGAATAGAAGGTTATTAAGTTTCTACTTATTTCTCATGAACTCAGTCAAGAGTATTCTATTTAGGTGCCAATAAATGTTAAAAATGCATAATTTTCAGTTAAGAAACTATAAAACTGAGAGGGTTTTACTGCACATTTGTTGTTATTAGGTGCCATGGGTGGGTTCTGACTAATAGCAACCCCACGAATAACCAAATGAAACACTGCCCTATCCAGTGCCATTCCCCAAAATCGTTGTAATGCTTGAGCTCATTGTTGCAGCCACTGTGTCAATCCATCTCGTCGAGGGTCTTCCTCTTTTTCACTGACCCTCTACTTTACCAAGCATGATGACCTTCTCCAGGGACTGGTCCCTCCTGAAACATGTCCAAAGTATGTGAGACGAAGTCTTGCCATCCTTACTTCTAAGGAGCATTCTGACTGTACTTCTTCCAAGATAGATTTGTTCATTCTTCTGGCAGTCCGTGGTATATTCAATATTCTTCACCGACACCATAATTTAAAGGTGTCAATTCTTCTTTGATTTTCCTGACTCATTGTCCAGCTTTCACATGCATATGAGGCAATTGAAAATACCATGCTTGGGTCAGGTGCACCTTAGTCCTCAAAGTGACATCTTTGCTTTTCAACACTTCAAAGAGGTCTTTTGCAGCAGGTTTGTTCAATGCAATATGTCATTTGATTTCCTGACTGCTGCTTCCATCAGTGTTGATTGTGGATCCAAGTAAAATAAAATCCTTGACAACTTCAATATTTTCTCCATTTATTATGATGTTGCTTATTTGTTCAGTTGTGAAGATTTTTGTTTTATGTTGAGGTGCAATTCATACTGAAGGCTGTAGTCTTTGATCTTCATCAGTAAGTTCTTCAAGTCCTCTTCATTTTCAGCAAGCAAGATTGTGTCATCTGCATATCACAGGTTGTTAATGAGTCTTCCTCCAATCCTGATGCTGCATTCATCTTCATATAGTCCAGCTTCTCAGATTATTTATTCAGAATACAGATTGAATAAGTATGGTGAAAGGATACAACCCTGACACACAACTTTCCAGACTTTAAACCATGCAGTATCCCTTTGTTCTATTCGAAAGAATGTCTCTCAGTCTATTTACAGGTTTCACATGAGCACAATTAAGTGTTCTGCAATTTCCATTCCTCTAAGTGTTATCCTTAATTTGCTATGATTCACAAAGTTGACTGTCTTTGCATAGTCAATAAAACACAGGTAAACATCTTTCTGGTATTCTCTGCTTTCAGCCAAGATCCATCTGACATCAGCAATG
>NW_004443996.1:5276339-5300699 GCF_000243295.1 Trichechus manatus latirostris
TGATAATTTCCGCATTTGGTTGAAACACCTTTCTTGAGAATAGGCATAAATATGGATCTCTTCCAGTCAGTTGGCCAGGTAGCTGTCTTCCAAATTTCTTGGCGTAAACAAGGTCAACTCTACTTTGAGGAGGCTGCTCTTCCCAAGTCATATTTTCAGTGCCTTCCAACCTGGGGGGCTCATCTTCTGGCACTATATCAGATAATGTTCCACTACTATTCATAAGATTTTCACTGGCTAATTCGTTTCAGAAGTAGACTGCCGGGTCCTTCTTCCTAGTCTGTCTTAGTCTGGAAGCTCAGCTGAAACCTGTCCGCCAAGGGTGACCCTGCTGATATCTCAATACCTGTGGCATAGCTTCCAGCATCACAGCAACACGCAAGCCCCCACAGGACAACAGACTGACGGACACGTGGAGGGAGTGACCTTAGTACTTAGTTAAAAGGGTGTTCGGGGGGCCATACTCTTGGAGTATATCCAGTCTCTGTCAGAACAGTAAGTCTGGTTCTTTTTTGTTAGTTTGAATTTTGTTCTACATTTTTCTCCAGCTCTGTCCAGAACCCTCTATTATGATCCCTGTCAGAGCCATCGGTGGCGGTAGCCTGGCACTATCTAGTTGCACTGGAGTCAATCTGGTGGAGGCTGTGGTAGTTGTGGTCCACTAGTCCTTTGGACTAATCTTTCCCTTGTGTCTTTGGTTTTCTTCATTCTCCCTTGCTCCAGACAGGGTGGGACCAGTGGAGTATCTTAGATGGCCACTGACAAGCTTTTAAGACCCCAGACTCTGATCACAAAGTAGGATGTAGAATATTTTCCTTATAAACTATATTATGCCAATTTAGCTAGATGTCCTCCAAGACCATGGTCCCCAGCCCTCAGCCCTTAGTAATTTGGTCCCTCAGAGGTTTGGATGTGTCTATGAAGCTTCTATGACCTTGCCTTGTTCAAGTTGTGCTGACTTCCCCAGTATTGTGTACTGTCTTACCTTTCACCAAAGTTACCACTTATCTGTTGTCTAGTTAGTGTTTTTCCCTCCTCAACCCTCCTCTCCCTAGTAACTATCAAAGATTGATTCTTTGTGTGTGTAAACCTTTCCATGAGTTTTTATAATAGTGGGCTCATACAGTATTTGTCCTTTTGTGATTGATTTATTCTACTTAACATAATGCCCTCCAGATTAATCTATGTTGTGAGATGTTTCACAGATTCATCATTGTTCTTTATCTTTTCATAGTGTTCCATTGTGTGAATGTACCATAGTTCGTTTTTCTATTCATTTGTTGATGGGCACTTAGGTTGTTTCCATCTTTTTGCTATTAATGAATAATGCTGCAATGAACATGGGTGTGCAAATGTCTATTCGTGCGATGACTCTTATTTCTCAAGGATATATTCCTGGGAGTGGGATTGCTGGATAGTATGGTATTTTTATGTCTAGCTTTTTAAGGAAGTGTCATATCGTTTTCCAAAATTGTTGTACCATTTTGCATTCCCACCAGCAGTGCATAAGAGTTCCAATTTACTAACTAGATAGTAGACAAAGATCATCTTTGGTGAAGGGAAGGACAACACACAATACAGGGGAAGTCAGTACAACTGGACCAAAGCAAATGCTAAGAAGTTTGCTGAATACATCCAAACATTTTGAGGGACAGAGTAGCTGGGGCTGCGGCCTGGGGACGATAGTTTCAGAGAACATCTAGGTCAATTGGCATAACAAAGTTTATTAAGATAATGTTCTGCATCCCACTTTGGTGAGTGGTGTCTGGGGTCTTAAAAACTTGCAAGGAGCCATCTAAGATGCATCAATTGGTCCCAACCCACTTGGAGCAAAGGAGAATGAAGAACACCAAAGACACAAGGAAAATATTAGCCCAAGAGATTAAAAGTCCACATAAACCAGAGACTCCACCTGCCTGATATCAGAAGAACTAGATGGTGCCTGGCTACCACCAATGACTGCCCTGATAGGGAACACAACAGAGAGTCCCAGACAGAGCAGGAGAAAAGTGCAGAGCAGAACTCAAATTCACGTAAAAACACCAGATTTAATGGTCTGACAGAGACTGGAGGAACCCCCGAAACTATGGCCCCTGTATCCTCTGTTAACCCAGAACTAAAACCATTCCCGAAGCTCACTCTTCAGACAAAGATTAGACAGGACTGTAAAACAAAAAAATAATACACTTGAGGAGTGTGCGTCTTAGTTCAATCAGATACAGGAGACAAAATGGGCAGCTCCTGTCTGGAAGCAAGATGAGAAGGCAGGAAAGGACAGAAACTGGTTGAATGGACACAGAGAACCTGGGGTGGAAAGGGGGAGTGTGCTGTCACAATGTGGGGATTGCAACTTACGTCACAAAACTACATGTATATAAATTTTTGTGTGAGAAATTTAAAAAAAATTGCCCAAGAGAAAAAAAAAATCTCTGACCCAAACATGTGGTCCATTTGCATATTTGATAGGCATTTCTGCCTGCCCCTGACTCTACTTTGCTCCACAACTCTTGGTTGTTTTCCTTTGGTCCAGGTTTTAATTTATGATAATCTGTCATGCTTTATGTATCCTTATGTTACCAAACCAAGTGCCGTCAAGTCAATTCTGACTCATGGCAACCCCATGTGTTTTAGAGCAGAACTGCACTCCATAGGGTTTTCAATCGCTGTGGTTTTTCAGAAGTGCATTGCCAAGCCTTTCTTTCAAGGCATCTCTGAGTGGATGTGAAATGCCAGCCTTTAAGTTAGTAGCAGAGCGCTTAATCGTTTGTGCCACCCAGGGACTCCTCTGTATTCTATTGTTGTTAGTTGCCATTGAGTCGATTCCGACTTCTGGTGACCCCCTACGTGCAAAGTACAACTACTCCATAGGGTTTTCAAGGCTGTGATCTTTCAGAATCAGATTGCCAGGCCTGTCTTCCAAAGTGCCTCTGGGTGGGTTCAAAGCACCAACCTTTCAGCTAGTAGTCAAGTGCTTAACCGCCTGTACCACCCAGAAACTCTTATGCCTCATTAAATTCTTTCTGGAAAAAGCGAGGTAGAACTAAAAAATTCCTGATTTATTTTCTGCAGTTTTCTTCTTCTCCTGTAAATGCCTCCACATGATTTTATAGAAAAGAGAATAGGCATTCAGAATAGCATTTATTACTTCAAAATGTAAAAAGCACGAACATTTTATAAACACAATTAGGCATGAGTTCTGTGAATCTCAGGACCTTCCTCTAGTTGAGGGCACTTTTTTTCATTTTTTTTTAAATAGAACCATCTACTTTCTGAATAATTCAGACATTGCAAATACTCATTTTTGTACAAGTGAAATATTTTACTAAAAGATATGGTGGTGTCACACGAGAACTTGACAGAAAACTTACTGTAAATTTTAAAATTAGTTAAATGGGTAAAAATTATTAAACCTGCCAGGTGTTAATAACGAAGTGGTGTCAAAAGAGAACACAATAGATCTCATTATAGGCTTCAACGTTAGAAGATTAGAGCCAAAAAAAAAATCATTGATGTTTCTTTTGGCCAGGGGGTTATATATACTCACATGGTGATCCAATTCTCAAGTCACAATTCAATTTGGAAAAAAAAAAAAAGAATTCCAATCTTCCCGCAGCCTCTCCAACATTTGTTATTTTCTGTTTTTTTGATTCGTGCCAGTAATGTTGGGGTGAGATGGTATCTCATTGTAGTTTTGATTTGCATTTCTCTGATGGGCTAATGATCGCGAGCATTTCCTCATGTGTCTGTTAACAGCTTGAATGTCTTCTTTGATGAAGTGTCTGTTCATATCCTTTGTCCATTTTTTAATTGGATTATTTGTCTTTTTGTTGTAGAGGTGTTGGATTTTCCTATAGATTTTAGAGATTATAACTTTGTTGGATATGTCATAGCCAAAATTTTTTTCCCAGTCTGTAGGTTATCTTTTAAATCTTTTTGTGAAGTCTTTTGATGTGCATAAGTGTTTAATTTTTAGAAGATCCTAGTTATCTAGCTTATCTTCTGGTGTTTGTATATTATTATTTATGGTTTGTATCCTATATATGCCATGTATTAGGGCCTCTAGTGTTGACCCTATTTTTTTCTACAATCTTTATAGTTTTTGGTTTTATATTTAGGTCTTTGATCCATTTTGAATTAGTTTTTGTGTATGGTGTGAGGTATGGGTCGTGTTTCATTTTTTTACAGATGGGCATCGAGTTTTACCAGCATCATTTGTTAAAAAGACTGTCCTTTCCTCATTTAATAGACTTTGGGCCCTTGTCAAAGATCAGGTAACCATAGGTGGATGGATTTACAGCTGGGTTCTCCTTTCTGTTCCATTATTCAATGTGTTTGTCGTTGTACCAGTACAGGCTGTTTTGACTACCATAGCTGTATAGTAGGCTCTGAAGACAGGTATTGCAAGGCCTCCTACTTTATTCTTATTCTTCAGTAGTGCTTTACTCATCCGGGGCCTCTTTCCTTTCCACATGAAGTTACTGATTAGTTTTTCCATCTAGTTAAAGAATGTTGTTGGTATTTGGGTCAGGATTGCATTGTCCTTGTAGATTGCTTTGGGTAGACTAGACATTTTCATAATGTTGAGTCTACTTATCCATGAGTATGGTATGTTTTTACATTTATCTTGGCCTGTTGTATTCTTGCAGTAGTGTTTTGTGGTTCTCTTTGTACAGGTTTTTTATGTTCCTGGTTAGATTTAATCCTAAGTATTTTATTTTCTTAGGGCCAATTATAAATGGTATTGTTTTCCTGATTTCCTTTTCATAGATCTCTTTATTGGTGTATAGGAATCCAACTGATTTTTGTATTGTTGTCTTATATGCTGCTACTCTGTTGAATCTTTCTGTTAGTTCCAAACGTTTTCTTGTAGAGCCTTTTGGGTTCTCTATATAGGGTTTCACATCTTCCACAAATAGGGATAGTTTTACTTCTTCCTTACCAATTTGGATGCCCTTTATTTCTTTTTCTTGCCTTATTGCTAGAACTAGGACTTCCAGCACAATATTAAATAAGAGTGGTGATTAAAGGCATCTTTGTCTTTTTCCTGTTCTTGAGGAATGTTTTAAGTCTCTCTCCATTAAGATTGATGTTGGCTGTTGGTTTTGTATAGATGCTCTTTATTATGTTAAGGAATTTCCCTTCTATTCCTATTTATTTATAGTATTATCAGGAATAGATGTTGGACTTTATTGAATGTTTTTCTGCATCATTGAGAGAATCATGTGATTCTATTCTTTTGTTAATTTATGTAGTGGATTACATTGATTGATTTTCTAATGTTGAACCATCCTTGCATAACTAGTATGAATCCTACTTGATCAGGGTGTATTTTTTTTATATGATGCTGAATTCTATTGACTAGAATTTAGTTGAGAATTTTTGCATCTATTTTCATGAGAGATATTCGTCTGTAATTTTCTTTTTTTGTGGTGTTTTTGCCTGATTTTGGTATCAGGGTTATGCTGGCTTCATAGAATGAATTTGGAAATATTCCTTCCTTTTCTATGTTCTGAAATAGTTTGGATAGTACTGGTGTGAGCTCTTCTCTGAATGTTTCATAGAAATCTCCAGTGAAACCATCTGGGCCAGGACTTTTTGTTGTTGTTGTTGGGAGTTTTTTCTATTACCTTTTCATGCTCTTCTCTTGTCATGGTTTGGTTCAGATTTTTTTACTTCAGTTTGTTGGTATAGGGTAGGTAGTGTGTTTCTAGAAATTTGTCCATTTCCTCTAGGCTTTCAAATTTGTTGGAGCATAGTTTTTCATAGTACTCTGTTATGATCTATTTTATTTCAGTTGGGTCTATTGTAATGTCCCCCTTTTCATTTCTTATTTGGGTTATTTGCATCTTCTCCTGTTTTTCTTTTGTCAATTTAGCCAATGGTTGGTCGACTTTGTTGATCCTTTCAAAGAACCAACTGTTAGTTTTGTTAATTCTTCCTATTGTTTTTCTATTCTCTATTTCATTTATTTCTGCTCTGATCTTTATTATTTCCTTTCTTCCGGTGGCTGTGGGCTCCTTTTGCTGTTCTCTTTCAATTTTTTGAGTTGTATAGCTAATGTTTTGAGTTTGTCCCTTTCTTCTTTTTTGATGTGTGCATCTATTGCTATAGATTGACCTCTGAGGACTGCCTTTGCTGTGTTCCAAAGCTTTTGGTATGATGTGTTTTCATTCTCATTTGATTCTAGGAATTTTTTTATTCTATCTTTGATTTCTTCTATTACACAGTGGTTTTTAAGCAAAGTATTATTCAGTTTCCATATATTTGATTTTTTCCTTGCTCTTCCTGTTATTAATTTCTATTTTTATGGTGCTGTAATCAGAGAAGATGCTTTGTATTATCTCAGTGTTTTCGACTTTGTTGAGGGTTGCTTTATGGCCCAAGATGCAATCTATTCTGGAGAACATTCCGTGTGCGTTGGAAAAGAATGTGTACTTTGCTGCTGCGGGGTGGAGTGTTCTATCTATGTCTATGAGGTCATATTGGTTGATTGTGGCCTTTATATCTTCTTCATCTTTGATGAGTTTCTTTCTAGATTTTCTGTCCTTTACCTAGAGTGGTGTGTTGAAGTCTCGTACTATTATTGTGGAATGGACAATTTCTCTTTTCAGTACTGTTAGAGTTTTTTTAATGTTTTGGAGCCCTGTCATTGGATGCATAGATATTTATTACGGTTGTCTTCATGGTTGATTGTCTCTTTCATCATTATATTATGTCCTTCCTTGTCTTTTATGGTGGATTTTGTTTTAAAGTCTATTTTATCTGAGATTAGTATTGCCACTCCTGCTCTTTTTTGGTTGCTGTTTGCTTGATATATTTTTTCCACCCTTTGATTTTTAATATATTTATGTCTTTGTTTCTAAGGTCTGTCTCTTGTATAGAGCATATTAATGGGTCCTTTTTTTTAATCCATTCTGTAACTCTCTGTCTCTTTATGGGTGCATTTAAACCATTTATGTTCAGTACATTCAGTGTGATTATTGATAACTGTGAGTTTATTGCTGTCATTTTGTAGTGGGGTTTTTTTGGTGCTGACATTTTCTTAGTTCCCCTTACTCTTCTGTGCTGAATTCCTCTTGTTGGTGGATTTTTTTTTTTTCCATTTCTTTCACTTTTGTAGTGTTTGTTTTTACTGAGATTTTATGTTTTTCTTTTTTCTTTTGATGAGTAGGTTTTTGACTTTCTTTGTGGTTACCTTGAAATTTACCCCGATCTTCCTAATTTTAAGGAAACCCTGGTTGCATAGTGGTTAAGTGCTGCAGGTGCTAAACAAAAAATGTCGGCAGTTTGAATCCACCAGGTGCTCCTTGGAAACTCTATGGGGCAGTTCTACTCTGTCCTGTAGGGTCACTATGAGGCAGAATTGACTTGATTGCAATGCGTTTGATTTTGGTTTTTTGGTTTCCTAGGTTTAAACCAGTCTTTTATTACTTGATAATACCTTGACTTCCTCTCCATTTGAAAGTTCTGTACCTACACCTTTTATTCCTTCTCTTATTGTTCTAACATTGTTATCATTTACAGATTGACCTCTCTAGTTCCTTGTTGTAAGTTTTTTGTTTTGTTTTATCCTTGAGAGTACATGATCTAGGTTGATATCTGGCTGATGATGTTCTGTGTCTTAGATTCAGGTTGTTGTTTGATGTTGTTGTTTCTGTAACTGAAGGACTCCCTTTAAAAATTCTCATAGGTTTGGTCTGGTTTTTACATATTCCCTTAATTTCTCTTTAGCTGGAAATCTCCTAATTTTGCCATCATATTTGAGCAGGAGTTTTGCAGGATATATTATTCTTGGTTAGCAATTTTTTTTTCTTTCAAGGTTTTATGTATGTCTTCCCATTGCCTTCTTGACTGCATGGTTACTGCTGAGTAATCTGAACTTAGTCTTATTGTTTGCCCTTTGGATGTGACTTTTCATTTTTCTCAAGCTTCTCTCAGGATTCTTTTTTTTTTCCTTTGGTTTTGGTGTGTGTGATTATGATATGTTTTTATGACTTTCTTTTGGTTCTATCCTATATGGGGTTCGTTGAGCTTCTTGGATGGTCAGCTTTTCAGCTTTCATATTAGGAAAGTTTTCTGTCAGCAAATCTTCAATTATCTTCTCTGTTTTCTATTTAAGGTAGGTAGTGTGTTTCTAGAAATTTGTCCATTTCCTCTAGGCTTTCAAATTTGTTGGAGCATAGTTTTTTTATAGAACTCTGTTATGATCTTTTTTATTTCAGTTGGGTCTGGAACTCTAATCACCTGCAAATTTTTGCTCTTGATTGTATCCCACATCATTCTCAGTTTTTCTTCATTCTTTTCTCTGATTTTTCCTCAAAGTGGTATCCAAGGACTTGTCTTCAATTTCACTGATTCTGTATTCCATTGTTTCAAATTTGCTCCTAAAACCTTCTATTGCACTGTCCATTTCTGAAATCTTGTTGTTTATCTTTTGGATTTCTAATTGTTGTTTTGTATGATTTCTAGTTGTGTATTTATTTTGATATTTTGTCCCTGTATTATTTTCCTAAATTCTTCCATTGCTTTGTGTTTTCCCTGATTTTGTCTCTATTTTCCATGATTTTGTCTATTTTTTCCTTATTTTTGTCTGTATTTTCCTTCATCTCTTTCCTAATCTCTTGGAGAGTCCTGAATATTAGAATTTTGAATCCCTATCAGGTAGTTCCAGTGCCTTTCTTCTACCAGAAGGCATCTGGTGTTTTATTTTAGTCACTTACTGGAGCCATCCTGTCCTTTTTTTATGTTTTGATATTGTCTGCTGTCTTCAGGGCATTCAAGAATTATTTTCTTTGTTTACTGATTGTAGATTTGTTTCATCTTGCTTTTTTGTTTTATTTGGTTATGTCTGGGCAGTCGGGCTGAGACTGTTTTTTTTTTTACTTGATAGTCTGTGGGTATGCTACTTCTCCCCACCTTGTCCAGGTAGACAGGGCTGGTAGTTCAGCTATGGTGCAGCAGGGCAGGTCCAGTGGGGTGTGGAGAGATGTGGATGGGTCATTTGAGATATGAACTGGGGCCAGCAGTGTGGGGCCAGTGGGGAGTGCAGGGTAGAGTCCAAGGGTCTGGGGGTCCATGCTGGTGTACCTGGTGCAGAAGGGCAGGAGGAAAGGGAGTATATGTGATGTGCAGCACAGGGGGGTGGTTCTGTCTCCTGTTGGGGGTACGTGAAGTTACCTTCCTGTACTCCCTGTCTGCTGTTCTTGGTGGCTGTAATCAAAGATGATCAATCCATGCCCCATTAGCTAGTAGCATACCTCCACTCCATAACTCTCTTCTTTCTCTAGTTTCTGTTAGTTTCTTATTCCATTCAGTGCTTGAATGAGTTCTTTATCCTTTCATTTGACACCTAGGGTTCCGGGATTGTCATTTATATCTTTTTACTTAGTTTTTTGGGTCTTTGCTGCAGAGGGACAACATGATGCTTCTGACTATAGTGCCTTGTTGGCCTGATTCATTTCATTTTTGATGACTTCCAATTTTCCTAGATTCATATTTCATACGGTTCATTTTCTGATTATTAATGGATGTTTGCAGCTGTTTCTTCTCGTTTTGAAAAATGTTACCTCAGCAAATGAAGGTCCCAAGTAGTTTACTCCATCCACATCATTAAGGTTGCCTCTACTTTGAGGAGGCAGCTCTTTCCCAGTCATATTTTGAGTCCCTTCCAACCTGAGAGGCTCATCTTCTGGCACTATACCAGATAAATGTTCTCTGCTATTCGTAAGGTTTTCACTGGCCAATTTTTCAGCAGTAGACCACTAGGTCCTTCTTCCTGGTCTGTCTTAGTCTGGAAGCTCAGCTGAAACCTGTCCACCATGGGTGAACCTGCTGGTGTTTGAAATACTGGTGGCATACCTTCCAGCATCACAGCAACACGCAAGCCTCACAGTATGACAAACTAACAAATGCAACACTGGAAGTGCAAGCCACTATAGTAAGTCAAGCTGACAGATGCATGGGCTTTTACTGCACATTACAAGTTCTATATATGTATACATATATAGTTTATTGAGAGTGAAGTTATCTACCTAGGATACCTCTTTCATATAATATTCAAGGCATTTCTTCAGGCTTTTCTGGATTTATTTTTATTTTTAGTTGTTTTATTATGGCAAGTATATGTAATAAAACATTTGCCAATTCAACATTTTTTACACATGTAATTTAGTGACACTGATTACATTCATCATGTTGTGCAACCATCACCACTATACATTTCCATATTATTCCACCATCATTTTAAGACACTCAGTGTCCCCCATGCAGTGACTCCCCCCTTTCCCCTCCCTACATTTACCCTGAAAACTACGAATAAACTTTGGTCTCTATACACTTGCCTATTCCAGATATTTCACGTAAGTGGGATCATACAACATTTGTCCTTTTATGATAGACTTATTTCACACAGCATAATGTTTTCAAGGTTCAACAATTTGGGCATGTATCAGACTTCATTTCTTTTTATGGACGAGTAATATTCCATTGTGTAAATTTTGTTTCTTTTATTTATCTATTTATTTGTTGATTGACATTGCAATTCTTTCCACATTTGTGCTATTGTGAATAGTGTGCAGTGAACATTGGTGTGTCAGTTTCTGTTTGTGTTCCTGTTTTCAATTCTTCTGGGTATATACCTAGGGTTGGGATTTCTGGGTCATATGATAGTTCTACGTTTAACTTTTTTTTTATTGTACTTTAGATGAAGGTTTACAGAACAAACTAGCTTCTCATTAAACAGTTAGTACATATACTGTTTTATGATATTGGTTAGCAACCCCACAACATGTCAACACTCTCCCTTCTCGACCTTGGGTTCTCTATTACCAGCTTTCCTGTCCCATCCTGCCTTCACGTCTTTGCCCCTGGGCTGGTGTGCCTCTTTAGTCTCACTTTGATTTATGGGCCTGTCTAATCTTTGGCTGAAGGGTGAACCTCTGGAGTGATTTCATTACTGAGCTAAAAAGGTGTCAGGGTACCATACTCTCGGGGTTTCTCCAGTCTCTGTCAGGTCAGTAAGTCTGCTCTTTTTTTGTGAGTTAGAATTTTGTTCTACATTTTTCTCCAGCTCTGTCGGGACCCTCTATTGTGATCTTTGTCAGAGCAGTCAGTGGTGGTAGCAGGACAGCATCTAGTTGTACTGGACTCAGTCTGGTGAAGGCCATGGTAGTTGTGGTCCATTAGTCCTTTGGGCTAATCTTTCCCTTATATCTTTAGTTTCCTTCATTCTCCCCTGCTCCCAAAGGGGTGAGACCAGTGGAGTATCTTAGACGGCCACTCACAGGCTTTTAAGACCCCAGATGCTAGTCACCAAACTAGAATGTAGAAATTTTTCTTTATATACTATGTTATGCCAATTGAGCTAGATGGTCCCCACAGCCCTCAGCCCAGCAATTCGGTCCCTCTCTCTGTTTACCTTTTTGAGAAACTGCCAAACTGTTTTCCACAGCAGCTGCACCATTTTATACTCCCACCAGCAATGGATGAGGGTTCAAATTTCTCCACGTCTTATCAACACTTGTTATTTTCTGTTGTGTTTTGTTTTTAAATCACAGCCATCATAATGGCTGTGAAGTGGTTTCTCATTGTGGTTTAGATTTGCATCTCCCTAAATGACTAATGACGTTGAACATCTTTTCATATGCTTGTTGACCATTTGTGTATCTTCTTTGGTGAAATGACTATTCAAGTTCTCTGGCCATTTTTTGTTTGGGTTGTTTGTCTTTTTGTTGTTAAGTTGTAGTTCTTTATATATCCTGGATACTAGATTCTTATCAGATATATTGCTCCCAAAAATTTTCTCCCAGTTTGTAATTTATCTCTCTCTTCTGCCTTTAATGGTTTTGGTGACTCATCAGTAGACTGAAAATTTTCTTTCCTTGACTGTCTGCCCAGGGAGAGTCATTACTGCTCATTAATCCTTTTCTCTAAAAGAAATTTGAAGCTTCAAAAGCTCTTTATACTTTCTTTTTATCTCTGTACATAGGCATTTAGACCCTATGAGAATGAATTCCCTTCACTAATTCAAAATCAATGGGCAATTTATTGGATTTTTGCAAGCAGACAAACTAGCCATCAAGTTCCCTAAGTCTTTCCCTTGTCCCACATTCCCAGAGCCCTAGTTAACAGCAGGTGCATTAGGAATTTAACTTTGCTTGGTACAGAAGGCCCCAGGTCAAATTGGAAAGCAAAAATCCTAGAATGTTATTCCCTGCAGGACTTTTGATAATATCAAGTCTAGCCTCTTATTTTAACAAATAGGGAAACTGAGGTCTAGAGAGGTCACTCCAAGAGTTATTGAAGGAAAAGTTGGTCTTCTCTTAAGACTGCCACCCCTACCTCTCTACCCTAAGCAGTCTTCTTGTGTCTATACTCTTTCCCAACACTTGCCCTCACCACAGATGTCCTGTCCATGAATACTGGGCATGAATGCAACCATCTCATACCTCCTCCTTCGGTGATTTCTCCCAGGCCTCACCACCCCTCTCCAGGTCACCTTTCAGTGGCACTCTAGAAACACCCTGTTTTTAGGGTCTTTTCCAATTCTAATATGCCCTCCCCATCACCCACCCTCCAAAAAAATTCTGTATTTCCTGGAATTTATCCCATTCATTGGGGGCCTTGCTCCAAGCATATCTGCTAGAGCTAATCTGAGAAGCTAATGAATGTTAATGCTGTGAACTGGTTAATGTGCTACCTCTTCCAGGAAACATATTTGCATTTTAACAGAGACTTTTTGGGGACAAAGTCAACAGGAGTGATTTTTTTCCTGGGAATTTCAGACAGGGTAGTGGGGGATATTGTTCTGGGTGGCTGCCTTTTGGTCAAATCACAAGATAGAGCCTGTTTCCCAGGCTAACATTGTTACCCAAGTCTCAGATTTGCCTATCTGACAAATTAGTAGATAAATGATGTGCAAAAGGTTTAAATATCTCTTTTTTTCCTTAAAAAAAAAAAAAGCCTCCTTGAAGACATTTTAAGGCAGGAACAACCTTCAAGCCCTGAACTTCAAGGAGGAAGTCATTTGCATGGGAACACAAAGACCTTCAATGGACTCTACTCTAGGTTAGACACTAGACCTAAAACCAAACTTGTTGTCAAGTCAATTTCTACTTGTAGCGATCCTATAGTACAGAGTAGAACTGCCCCATAGGGCTTCCAAGGCTGTAATCTCTATGGAAGCAAACTGACACATCTTTCTCCCGTGGAGTGGCTGGTGGTTTTGAATTAACAGACCTTTCAGTTAGCAGCCGAGCACTTAACTACTGCACCACTAAGGCTCCTTAAGTTAGACACAAAACCAAACAAATCTTTTTTTTTTTCCCTTTCATGTAACAGATAAGGTAGAGTTTTACTCAGAAAGCCATTTATCTAGCTTTCTTTTTTCTGCTTTCTACCTTTGTTCAATATCCCAATCTCTTCTCAGGATTTTAAATGACTTACTTTTGCCTTCGCTCTCTTTTTTTTTTCTTTCTTGTAAACCCTCTCTCTTTTTGATTAGTTCCTTTCCCAGACTCATCTGTCATTTCCCATCTTCGTTCTCACATTTTCCTTTTTCTCTGGCTCTCTTACTTTGTTTCTCCTGCCAGCTTTGGCACCTCAGAGTGAAGAGAATCCCCTGATGATTTGGCTTTTAAATGTCCAGGGAAAATCCCACCTTCCAAAGGGAAAATTTCTACACCTCCTGTAAAAGCTACAGCCCTGGACTCCAGGAAAGGTAGTAAGTAGTCCTGTTAATAAAACTGGGAGATCTTGACCATGTTACTTTCTGTACTATCTACAAGTGAAATATCTTTACGTTAAGAAGGATTTTTAAAATGTCAAATGTTCACATTGTCACTTTTCCTCTGTCAGGATTCATTCTCATGTAAATTTTTACTAGTTACAAGCCTACTACATTCTTTAATTTTTTTAATGTTCTGTTGTATGAGAGATATTTGTTTTTCTTATACTGAGTGACCTGACCACCACCTCACCTAAATTCCTTCCACCCCAGAAATCACTGTGTTCAAGGCACAGTTATCCTGCTTCTCCCTTTGTCTGGCATACCCTCGGGTTACTGTAACCCTGTATTCCATGTGCAAACCCTCAAACTTTAGTGGGCATTAAAATCAGTTGAGGAGCTTGTTAAAGTACAGATTCCCAGTCCCCACCTACCCAAGTGTTCTTATTCAATAGGTTGGGAATGGAACCCTGGAAAATACATTATGACAAGCATTCCAGGTGATTCCAATGAGGATGGTTCCAGGATTAAAATTTATGAGATGTTGCTGTGTAGATGGTGAGCTACATCATACCAAGTACTCTGAAATACCTAGTGCAATGTCTAAAGGTACCAACCTAACAACTAAGAGAGTATTTAGACAAGTGGTTTACCATGAAATTTTGCTAAAAGACCCATATTAAAAAATAATTAAGCAGAGTGCTTGCACATTTGAATGTTCTTTGAAGTCACTTACCAAGGCCGATGGGCATCTCAAATTGTATTTTATATTATCCAGCATGAAGATTCAATTGTTGTAGGTTGAGGATAACTTAGATATCTTGAGTGCAGTAATACATTTTATATGTAGACAGACCATGGCCCTGAAGGGGAAAGTGACTTGTTTAATGCAGTAAATATCTACGCCAGGACTAGAATTCAGGTCGACTAAATCAAATGTTATCACTTGCTCTTCTGAAGACTGAGTGTTTCACAGGTAACTCTTATTTCTGTCCTTTACAACTATTTCCTTTATTTGATCTATGCCGATATGAAAGAATTTGTTGCTGTTAGGGATGCACAGCCAGGTTGGGGTATAGTTAAGGAAGAAGAGAAGCAAGACAAAGATGAAGAACTAAAACCACCAAAAACCCACGGCACCATCAGTGACCCTCAAGGCACTTTGGAATATCTGGACCTAAGCCCTGTAAGATCGACCGTGACTTGAAGATTAGGAGACAAATCTTTAAATTTAAACACTAACTTTTCAATAACCTCATAGCTTATTCCCTCCTTTACTTTTAAACAAAGCCTTGGAATGACTAGAGTCCCTCAGTGGCACAAATGGTTAAGCACTCTGTAACTGACTGGAAAGTTGGCAGTTTGAAGTCCAAGATGGCAGCATAGACAGACAACACATAATGTCCCCCTTACAACAAAGAATCTAGAAAACGAATGAAACAGATACAGGTGACAGCTTTGAACACTGAACATCAAATGGAAGGCTGAAGAATTGGATGGAGTGCCAAGTGGAAGAGAGACTGTACAAAAATAGTGGACCTGGAGAGTTAGGGATTGTCAGTGCCCTGTCAGCCAGACTTGCCCAGTGCAGCCATATTGAGAGAAAACATGCAGCATTCCCAGTTGAGGAGTACAGGAAGGCAACTCCACAGAAGTTACAACAGGAGACAATGATAACGGATAAACAAACCTGGAAAGAAACAAGGTGAACAGGACATGAGCTGGATCAAAATAGGGAATGTACAGGAAGGCAGGCAAGAGCCTCACTGATCCTGGTGACCACAAAGAAGGGAGGGAGCCAGGAACAAGGGACAGGACTACTCACCTGTGGCAGTGCCTGACCATTTGGACAGGAAACACCCACTGAATAGTAAATTCATACAGTAACACCTAGAGTTCCCCTATCTAGCCAGGCTCCATGCAGCCCCTCCCTCACATCTAAGTAGCCAAAGCTCCCATCACATGGTGCTGCCAGACAGAAGCATCCCTGCACCCACATCCAGAGTCAGGTGGATGGCTCCACACAGGGCAAAAGTTAAGAGCACTCACTGTGACCCCACCCCCCTGCTGGAGGCTCATGGACAGGCAGTGCTCCCACACCTCCCACCTCCCACACAAGTGCTTGTGGACCGGCGGCACCCCCCACAACCCCACCCCCCAACACCAGGGGCCCATGGATCACTGGCACACCCACCACTCAGTGTGCGTGCAGACCTGTGGGACCCCGTCCTGTCCCACACCACCAGGTAACTGGCAAGGGCGCCCACTGTGCCGATTGCTGAGTGACAGGCAGGAGCACTTCTCATCACCCCACCCAGTGAAGTCACCCTGACCCCCCTGCCCCCTACTCTGCCAGATGATCAGCAGGGGCCCCAACCATGTTCACCTCTGGGCAACTGGTGGGAGTGCTCCCCACACCCCCACCCAGTGACAGGTGGAAGTGCCCCTGCCTAGGGACAGGAAGGTGGCTCACTACCCACCCCCACCCCCAAACCCCCCATCCAGAAACTAGTAGGTAAGATTCTCCCACACCCTCACTGAGACCCCTTGATCTCTCCCACCTACTGAGATGCTAATTCAAGACTGCACAGAGGGTCTTGTTCGTCCATTTGGGTAGGACCACCTCCCTATGGCTAAGAAGCTGACCTCCCCGCCTCTCCAGTGGACACACTAACAGCTAACACCAACCTGGAAGGACTATGCTGTCCCAAAAGAGCTGTGGAGGGAGCCTGATCAATCAGCAATTGCCTCCTCACATCAGGGAACGGACCTGCTCTCGTACTTCCACTCAGTTCTGTAAGGGAATACATATGTGCCTATAAATAAATAAAATAACACCTTAATGACGCAGAAACAGCATGCAACAACAAAAATGAAGAAACAAGGTAAGATGGATCAAACAAGTGAGCAAAATAAAGAGACAGAAAACCTTCCAGACTGATAATAGAACTACCTGACAAGGATTGTAAAAGATTAATATTTAAGCTTCTCAAAGAGATTTAAGGAAAATAGGAAAAAAAAAAACATAAGAATTCAAGAAAACAATACAAGAACAAGACGACAAACTCAATAGACAAATAGAAACCATACAAAAACTACAACTAGAAATTCAGAAGCTTAACAATAAAATACCAGAAACAGATAACTCAATGGAAGGACACAAAGTAGCTTTGAATCAATGGAAGAGTCAGCAAAATAAAGGACAAATTGCTTGATATTAGTTTGTTTGAGGAACAATCAGAAAAAAAGACTGAAGAAAAACAAAGAAAGCCTAAGAGTTATGTGGGACACCATTAAATTTACGCATAATGGGAATTACAGAAGAAGAGGAGAAAAAAGTACAGAAATTTTGAACATATATTGGCAGAAAATTTCCCAAATATCATTAAAAATGAGAACGTTTTCATCCAAGAGGCTCAATGAACTCCATACAGAATAGACCCCAAAAGAAATTCACCAAGATATATCATAAACTTTCCAAAACCAAAGACAAAGAATTTTAAGAGCAGCTCTTGAAAAGCGAAATATCACCTACAAAGGGGCATCATTAAGACTAAGTGCTGATTTCTAGTCAGAAACTATGCAGGCAAGAAGGCAGTGGGATGACCTATAGAAAGCCCTGAAAGAAAAGAATTGCCAACCAAGAATCATATACCCAGCAAAATTGTCTTTCAAAAACAAGAGCAAAATTAAGACATTGCTAAAACAAAACCAAACTCCTTGCTGTCAAGTCAATTCCGACTCATAGTGACCCTATCAGACAGAGCAGAACTGCCCCCATAGGGTTTCCAAGGAGCAGCTGGTGGATTCAAACTGCTGACCTTTTGGTTAGCAGCCAAGCTCTTAACCACTGCACCACCAGGGCTCCAAGACATGGCTAGACAAGCAGAAATTGAGGAAATTTGTAACCACCAGACCATCCCTACAAGAAATATTAAAAGGAGTCCTTTGGATAGAGATCCAATGACACCAGACAACAACCTGAGAAAGGCACATGATAGCATCACCCAGATGCCAACCCAGGTAAAGACTTCACAAGAGTAAAATAAAGCTACAAAATTGATTACATGGAACCAAAGTTACTAAGCTGTAAATGATGACAGCTTCAGAACAAAAGGGGAATGAATGGTGTAGTTATAGAACTTCCATATGGAGAGGAAGTGAATGTCATTTCAAGATACAACAGACTGTTTTAAATACAGGAGTATAAAGGTAAATTTCCGGATAACTAGAGAGAAAATTAATAAATCTACTTAGCAAAATAAAGAATAAAATCAAAAAGACTCAGTAAACACAAAAACAACAGTAACAGACGATATGAAAAGAAGATCAATATTCAAAAAGAACTCAGCACAGGAAATTAAGAAGAACAAAGAAACTGTTAACAACACAAAGACATATAGCAAAATAGCAGCAATGAATTCATACCTATCAATAATCACACTGAATGTAAATGGATTAAATGCACCGGTCAAGAGGCAGAAAGTGGCAGAATGAATAAAAAAAGCATGATCCTCAATATATTGTCTACAAGAAGCACACCTTACATACAAAGACATATATAGGTTAAAAATGAAAGGATGGAAAAAATATACCAAGCAAACAGTAACCAAAAGACAGCAGGAGTGGCAATATTAATTTCTGACAAAATAAACTTTAAGTCAAAATCCATTATAAGAAACAAAGAAAGACATTATATAACAATTAAATGGTCAATTCCATAACAATAATAAATATTTATGCATCCAAAGCCAGAGTCCCAAAATATATAAAACAAACTCTAACAGAATTGAAGAGAGAAATAGTTCTACAATAATAGTAGATTTCAACACACCACTTTCAATGACAGACAGAACAACTAGAAGAAAATCAACAAAGACATGGAAGATCTAAACCACCCTATTAATCAATATCACTCACAGACATATATAGAACACACCACCCAACAGCAACACAATACACGTTCTTCTCAAGTCACGTGAAACCTCCTCCAGAACAGACAATATTTTAGGCCACAAAGCAAGCCTCAATAAATTTAAAAAGATCAAAAATATACGAAGCATCTTCTCTGACCATAGAGGTTTAAAACTAGAGATCAATAACAGGAAGATCAAGGAAAATAAATTAAATACATGGAAACTAAATAATACATTACTGAAAAATTACTGGGTCATAGAATAAATCAGAAGAGAAATTAAAAAATACTTAGAATGAAATGAGAACAAAAACACAATATACCAAAATCTTGATGACGCAGCAAAAGCAGTGCTCAGAGGAAAATCTATACCAATAAGTGCATACATTAAAAAAGAAGAAAGATTCAAAATCAACAACTTAACCCAACAACTTGAACAAATAGAAAGGGAAGAGCAAAAGAAGGCCAAAGCTACCAGAAGAAAGAAAATAATAAAGACCAGAGCAGAAATAAATGAAACAGAAGACAGAAAAACAATTGAAAGAATCAACAAGACTAGAAGTTGGTTCTTTGAGAGGATAAATAAAATTGACAAACCACTGGCCAATTTGACAAAAGAAAAAAATGAGAATAAGCAAATAACCAAAATAACAAAGGAAAGTGGAGACATTACAACAGAGTCAACTGAGATAGAGGATTATAACAGAATACTATGAAAGACTGTACTCCAATAAATTTGAAAACCTGGAAGAAATGGACAAATTTTAGAAACACATTACCTACCTAAACTAACTCAAATAAAAGTAGAAAATCTAAACAGACCCATTACAAAAGAAGAGATCTCAACAAAATAAAAAGCACTGGTCCAGATGGCTTCACTGGGGAATTTTACCAAACATTCAGAGAAGAGTTGACACCAATTCTACTCACACTCTTCCAAAACATGGAAAAGGAAGGAATACTCCCAAATTCATTCTAAGAAGCCAGATCACCCTGTTACCAAAGTCAGGTAAAGACATCACAAAAAAAGAAAATTACAGACCAATATCCCTTATGAATATAGACGCAAAAATTCTCAACAAAATTCCAGCCAACAGAATCCAACAGCATATCAAAAAAATAATATATTGTGATCAAGTGGCATTCATACCAGGTTTGCAAGAGTGGTTCAACATTAGAAAATCAATCAATGTAATTCACCACATAAATAAAACAAAGGAAAAGTATCACATGATCATCTCAATTGATGCAGAAAAGACATTTGATAAAATCCAACAACACCCTTTCCTGATAACAACTCTCAGCAAAATAGGAATAGAAGGGAAATTCTTCAACATGATAAAGGGCATATATGCCAAACAAACAGCCAACATTATTCTCTGTGGGGAAAGACTGAGAGCCTTCCCCTTGAGACTGGGAATGAGACAAGGATGCCCACTATCGCCACTCTTATCAATATTGTACTAGAAGTCCTAGCCAGGGCAATAAGGCAAGAAAGTGAAATAAGGAGTATCCAAATTGGAAAGGAAGAAGTACAACTACCGCCATTCACTGATGACATGATCCTAAAATAGAAAATCCCAGAGATTCCACAAGAAAGCTACCTACTGGATCTAATAGAAGGATTCAGCAAAGTGGCAGGTTAGAAGTTCAACACACAAAAATCAGCTGGGTTCCTCTACATTAACAAGGAGAACTCTGAAAAGGAATTCAAGAAAACAATACCATTTACGATAGCCCCCAAAAGGATAATGTACCTAGGAATAAACGTAACCAGGGATGTAAGACTTGTACAAGGAAAACTGTAAAACACTACTGCAAGAAACTAAAAGAGATCTACATAAATGGAAAAACATTCCATTCTCATGGATAGGAAGACTCAGGATTGTGAAAATGTCAATACTGCCCAAAGCGAGATATAATGCAATCCCAACAATATTCTTTAATGAAAAGGAAAAACTAATAACCAATTTATATGGAAAGGAAAGAGGCCCTGAACAGCCAAAGCAGTATTGAAGAAGAACAATAAAGTAGGTCTCACATTTCCTGATCTCAAAACTTACTATACAGCCACAGTAATAAAAACAGCCTGGTAACTGGTTCAATGACAGACACCTGCTGTTAGGCGCTGCAGTCGGTTCTGAAACATAGCGACCCTACGTACAACAGAAGGAAACACTGCCCGGTCCTGCGTCATCCTCACAATTGTGGCTATGTTTGAGCCCATAGATGAAGCCTATGGCACCCACTTTGTCAATCCATCTCATTGAGGGTCTTCCTGTTTTTCACTGACCCTCTACTTTACCAAACCTGATGTCCTTCTCCAGGGATTTTTCCCTCCTGATATGTCCAAAGTACGTGAGATGAAGTCTTGCCATCCTTACTTCTAAGAAGCATTCTAGCTGTACTTCTTCCAAGATGGATTTAAGCATTCTTCTGGCAGTCCATGGTATATTAAATATTCCTTGCCAACACCATAATTCAAGGTCACCAATTCTTCTTAGGTCTTTCTTATTTATTGTCCAGATTCCACATGCATATGGGACAATTGAAAATATCATGGCTCGTGGGAGGCACACCTCAGTCCTCAAACTGACACCTTTGCTTTTCAGTACTTTAAAGAGGTCTTTTGCAGCAGATTTGCCCAAGAGAATATGTCGTTTGATTTCTTTTTGTTTTTTAATTTTTTTAACTGTAGTTTAGATGAAGGTTTACAGAACAAATAGTTTCTCATTAAACAGTTAGTACATATATTGTTTTATAACAAAGGTTAACAACCCCACGACATGTCAACACTGTCCCTTCTCAACCCTCAGTTCCCTATTACCAGCTTTCCTGTTCCCTCCTGCCTTCTAGTCCTTGTCCCGGGACTGTTGTGCCATATTAGTCTCATTTTGTTTTATGGGGCTGTGTAATCTTTGTGTGGATGGTGAACCTCGGGAGTGACTTCATTACTGAGCTAAAAGGGTGTCCGGGGGTCATACTTTCAGGGTTTCTCCAGTCTCTATCAGGCCAGTAAGTCTGGTCTCTTTTTGTGAGTTAGAATTTTGTCATACATTTTTCTCTAGCTCTGTCCAGGACCCTCTGTTGTGATCCCCATCACAGCAGTCAGTGGTGGGAGCCGGACACCATCTAGTTGTACTGGACTCAGTCTGGTGGAGACCATGGTAGTTATGATTCAATAGTCACTTGGAGTAATCTTTCCCTTGCATCTTGTTTTCTTCATTCTCCCTTGCTGCCAAAGGGGTGAGAGCAGTGGAGTATCTTAGATGGCTGCTCACAGGCTTTTAAGATCCCAGACGCTACTCACCAAGGTAGAATATAGAATATTTTCTTTATAAAGTGTGTTATGGCAATTGAGCTAGATGTTCCCTGAGACCATGGTCCCCACAGCCCTCTGCCCAGCAATTCAGTCCCTCAGGGAGTTTGGATGTGTCTATGGAGCTTTCATAACCTTTCCTTGTACAAGTTGTGCTGGCTTCCCCAGTATTGTGTACTGTCTTACCTTCACCAAAATTATCACTTATCTATTGACTATTTAGTATTCCACCCAACCCCTCCCATCCCTCTTAACCAACAAAGATTGTTTCTCTGTGTGTAAATTTTTTCATGAGTTTTTACAGTAAAGGTCTCATACAATATTTGTCCTTTTGTGATTTACTTATTTCACTCAAAGTAATGTCTTCCAGTTTCTTCCATGTTATGAGATGCTTCACAGATTCATCATTGTTATTTATCATTGCATAATACTCCATTGTGTGTATGTACCATAGTTTGTTTATCCATTCATCAGTTGATGGGCATCTAGGTTGTTTCCATCTTTTTGCTCTTGTGAATAATGCTGCAATGAACATGAGTGTGCATATCTCTGTTCGTGTGAAGGCTTTTATTTCTCTGGGATATATTCCTAGGAGTGGTATTGCTGGATCGTATGGTATTTCTATTTCCAGCTTTCTTTTTAATAATATTTTTTATATTTTCAGTGGAAATGTACACAGCAAAACAGGTTCCCATTCAACAATTTCTACACACATCGTTCAGTGATATGGATTATATTCTTCACATTGTATCAACATTCTCATTATTTCTTTTTTTTTGTTTATTGTTTAAATGAAGTTCACATTTCAAGTTAGTCTCCCATACAAAAATTTATACACACACTGTTATGTGAACCTAATTGCTCTCCCCACACTGTGACAGCACACTCCTCCCTTCCACCCCTGATTCCCCATGTCCATTCAACCACCTCCTAGCCCTCTCTGCCTTCCCATCTCACCTCCAGACAGAAGCTACCCCTTTGGTCTCTTGTATCTACTTGAGCTAAGAGGCACACTCCTCACAAGTATCACTTTATGTCCCACAGTCAAGCCCAATCCCTGTATGAAGAGTTGGCCTCGGAAATTGTTTTAGTTCTGGGCTGATAGAGAATACAGGAGCCAAGCTTTCCGGGGTACCTCCAGTCTCAGTCAGACCATTAAGTCTGGTCTTCTTACTAGAATTTCAGTTCTGCACCCAACAATTCTTCTGCTCCATCAGGGACTCTGTTGTGTTCCCTGTCAGTGCGATCATTGGTGGTAGCTGGGCACCATCTAGTTCTTCTGGTCTCAGGCTGCAGTCTCTGGTTTCTGTGGCCCTTTCTGTCTCTTGAGCTACTACTTTCCTTGTGTCTTTTGTGTTCTTCATTCTCTTGTACTCCAGGTGGTTGGAATGAATTGATGCATCTTAGATGGCCACTTGCACACTTTTAAGACCCCAGACACCACTCACCAAATTAGGATGCAGAACATTTACTTAATAAGCATTGTTATTCCAATTGACCTTGATGTCCCCTGAAAGCATGGTCCCCAGACACCTACCCCTGCTACTCTGTCCCTCAAAGTGTTTGATTGTATTCAGGAAACTTCTTAGCTTTGGTTTAGTCCAGTTGTGCCAACTTCCCCTGTAACGTGTGCTGTCCTTCCCTTCATCTAAGACAATTCTTATCTACTATCTAGTTAGTAAATAACCCTCACCCTCCCTCTCCACCCTCGTAACCATTAAAGAATGTTTTCTTCTGTGTTTAAACTTTTCTTGAGTTCTTATAATACTGGTCTTATACAGTATTTGTCCTTCTGTGACTGACTAAATTTACTCAACATAATGCCCTCAGATTTCTCCATGTTATAAGATGTTTCACAGATACATCATTGTTCTTTACGGTTGGGTAGTATTCCATTGTGTGGATATACCATAATATGTTTATCCATTCATCCGTTGATGGGCATCTAGCTGTTTCCATCTTTTTGCTATTGTGAACTGTGCTGCAATGAAAATGGGTGTGAATATATTGATTCATGTGATGGCTTTTATTTCTCTAGGGTATATTCCAAGGAGCGGGAGAGCTGGATCATATGGTACATCTATTTCTAGCTTTTTCAGGAAGCATCAAATAGATTTCCAAAGTGGTTGTAGGTTTTACATCCCTACCAACAGTGTATAAGTGTTCCAGTCTCTCCACAACCTCTCCATATATTTCTAGCTTTCTAAGGAATCACCATATCATTTTCCAAAATGGTTGTATCATTTTGCATTCCCACCAGCAGTGCATAAGAGTTCTGATCTCCCCGCAGCCCCTCCAACATTTGTTATTTCCAGTGTTTTTGATTCGTACCAGTAATGCCGGGGTGAGATGGTATCTCATTGTGGTTTTAATTTGCATTTCTCTAATGGCTAGTGATCATGA
>NW_004443996.1:5300871-5303706 GCF_000243295.1 Trichechus manatus latirostris
CCAATTTTTTTTCCCCAGTCTGTAGGTTCTCTTTTTACTCTTTTGGTGAAGTCTTTTGATGAGCATAAGTGTTTGATTTTTAGAAGATCCCAGTTATCTAGCTTATCTTCTGGAGTTTGTATGTTGTTGGTTATGGTTTCTATCCTGTTAATGCCGTGTATTAGGGCCTCTAGAGATGATGCTATTTTTCCTTCTATGAACTATATAGTTTTAGGCTTTATATTTAGGTCTTTGATCAATTTTGAATTAGTTTTTGTGTATGGTGTGAGGTAATCAGTCCTGTTTCATTTTTGTGCAGATGGAGATCCAGTTTTGCCAGCACCATTTGTTAAAAAGACTGTCTTGTCCCCATCTGGTGGATTTTGGGTCCTTGTCGAAGGTCATGTGAGCATAGGTGGATGGATTTACATCTGGGTTTTCACATCTATTCCATTGGTCAATGTATCTGTCGTTGTGCCAGAACCAGGCTGTTTTGACTACTGTAGCTGTATAGTAGGTTCTGAGATTAGGTAGTGTGAGTCCTCCTACTTTATTCTTCTTCTTCAATAGTGCTTTACTTATCAGGGGCTTCTTTCCTTTCCATATAAAGTTAATGATTAGTTTTTCTATCTCTTTAAAGAATGTTGTCGGTATTTGGATCGGGATTGCATTGTATTTGTAAATTGTTTTGGGTAGAATTGTCATTTTCACAATGTTGAATCTACCTATCCATGAGCGTGGTGTGTTCTTCCATTTATTTAGATTGCTTTGGCTTTCTTGCAGTAGTGTTTTGTAGTTCTATTTGTATACATCTTTCACATTCCTGGTTAGATTTATTCCTAAGTATTTTATTTTTTAGAGGTTATTATAAATGGTAATATTTTCCTGATTTCCTTTTCATTGCTCTCTTTATTGGTGTATAGGAATCCAACTGATTTTTGTATGTTTATCCTGTATCCTGTTACTTTGCTGAATCTTTCTATTAGTTCCAGTAGTTTTCTCATGGAGTCTTTAGGGTTTTTTATGTACAGTATCATATCATCTGCAAACAGGGACAGTTTAACTTCTTCATTACCAATTTGGATGCCCTTTATTTCTTTTTCTTGCCTTATTGCTCCAGCTAGGACTTCCAGCACAATGTTAAATAGGAGTGGAGATAAAGGGTATCCTTGTCTTCTTCCTGTTCTCAAGGGGAATTTTTTCAGCCTCTCTCCATTAAAAATGATGTTGGCTGTTGGTTTTGCATAGATGCCCCTTAGTATGTTGAGAAATTTGCCTTCTATACCTATTTTATTGAGAGTCTTTATCAGGAATGTGTGTTGGACTTTGTCAAATGCCTTTTCTGCATCAATTAAGATGATCATCTGATTCTTTTCTTTCCTTTTATTTATCTGGTGGATTATGTTGATTGATTTTCTAATGTTGAACCATCCTTGCATACCTGATATCAATCCTACCTGGTCGTAGTGTATTATTTTTTTGATATGATGCTGAATTCTATTGGCTAGAATTCTGTTGAGAATTTTTGCATCTCTATTCATGACAGATATTGGTCTGTAATTTTCTTTTTTTATGGTGTCTGTGCCTGGTTTTTGTATCAGGGTTATGGTGGCTTCATAGAATGAATTTGGAAGTGTTGCTTCCTTTTCTATGTTCTGAAATAGTTCGAGTAGTACTGGTACAAGCTCTTCTCTAAATGTTTTGTAGAATTCTCCAGTGAAGCCATCTGGGCCAGAGTTTATTTTTTGGTTGGGCGTATTTTTTGTTTGTTTGTTTGTTTGTTTTTTAACCTCTTCAAACTCTTCTCTTATTATGGGTCTGTTCAGATTTTCAACATCACTTTGTTGCAGTATGGGTAGGTAGTGTGTTTCTAGAAATTTATCCATTTCTTCTAGGTTGTCAAAATTGTTGGAGTATAGTTTTTCATAATATTCTGTTATGATCCTTTTTATTTCAGTTGGGTCTGTTGTAATGTCACCCATTTCATTTCTTATTTGGGTTATTTGTGTCCTCTCCTGTTTTTCTTTTGTCAGTCTGGCCAGTGGTTGGTCGATTTTGTTGATTCTTTCCATGAACCAACTTTTGGTTTTGTTGATTCTTTCTATTGTTTTTCTATTCTCTATTTTATTTATTTCTGCTCTGATCTTTCTAATTTCCTTTCTTCTGGTGGCTGTGGGCTTTTTTTTTGCTGTTCTCTTTCTATTTGTTTGAGTTGTGTAGTTAATGATTTTGAATTTGTCCCTTTCTTCTTTTTTGATGTGTACATGTATTCCTATAAATTGTCCTCTGAGGACTACCTTTGCTGTGTCCCAAAGGTTTTGGTATGATGTGTTTCATTCTCATTTGATTCTAGGAATTTTTTGATTCCATCTCTTCTTTCTTCAATTACCCACTGGTTTGTAAGCAGGTTGTTATTCAGTTTCCATGTAATTGATTTTTCTCTTTGCTCTTTCTGCTGTTAATTTCTACCTTGATGGCATTATGGTCAGAGAAGATACTTTGTGTTATCTCAAGGTTTTGGATGTTGTTGAGGATTGCTCTGTGGCCTAAGATGTGGTCTATTCTGGAGAACATTCCATGTGCATTGGAAAAGATTGTGTACTTTGCCGCTGTTGGATGGAGTGTTCTATATATGGCTATGAGGTCAAGTTGGCTGATTGTGTCCTTTAGGTCTTCTGTATCTTTGCTGAGTTTCTTTTTAGATGTTCTTTCTTTTACTGAGAGAGGTGTGTTGAAGTCTCCTACTATTATTGTGGAACTGTCAATTTCTCTTTTCATTGCTGTTAGAGTTTGTTTTATGTATTTTGGAGCCCTGTCATTGGGTGCAGAGATGTTTATTATGGTATGTCTTCATGA
>NW_004443996.1:5304963-5337502 GCF_000243295.1 Trichechus manatus latirostris
TTCTTTTTTCTGAGTTTTCCTCAGAGTTGTACCCAAGTGTTTGTCTTCAATTCCACTGATCCTGTCTTCCACCATTTGAAATCTGCTCCTCAGCCCTTCTATGACACTGTCCATTTCTGAAATCTTGTTGTTTATCTTTTCAATTTCTAATTGTTGTTTTTGTATAATTTCTAGTTGTGAATTCATTTTCATATTTTGTTCCTGCATTATTTTCCTGAATTCTTCCATTTGTCTATTTTTTCCTCATTTTTGTCTGCTTTTTGATTCAACTCTTGGATAAGTCTGAGTAGTAGACGCTTGAATTCCCTATCAGATAGTTCTAGTGCCTTTTCTTCTACTGGAATGTCATCTGGTGTTTAATTTTGGACACTTTCTGAAACCATCCTGTCCTGTTTTTGTAAATGTTTTGATTTTGTCTGCTGTCTTCGGGGCATTCAGTAGTTATTTTGCTCGTTTATTGATTTTAGATTTGTTTGTTTTGTCCTTTTTTAAATTTGGCTATGTCTGAGCAGACATGCTGTGTGTTCTTTGTTGCTTGCTCATCTGTAGGCATGATACTTTTCACCTCCTTCTCCAATTGGCAGGGTCAGTCGCTCAGATATGGTACAGCAGGGGAAGTCTAGCTGAAGAGGAGTTGCTGGGATGGGTTGTTTGTGGCAAGTAGTAGGGCCAACAGGGCGAGCTGGAAATCAGTTCAGGGCAGGTTATGGTAGGCCGTGACTGTGCTGCTTGGGGTTGTGATGTTCAGCGCACAGTGCAGGTAGGAAGGATGGAAAGGTGATATTGTGATGTATGGAGCTTAGATAGGTTAGAGAAAGAGGAGAGAGGAACAGGAGGCAAAAACATACAAACAAACAGAAAAGAGTTCTAAGAGTGCTTGCCATTGGATTGGAGAGATGAGAGACTGAGAAATGGAGAAAAACAAAAAGGAGAAGAAGAAAAAAAAGAATAAATAAAAATTAGAAAGAAAAAAGAAAAGCCCCCAGGGATCACGTCAGTGTGGCTGCGAGGTCTGAGGACTTTGCTCCCAGACTGTGAAGTACAGCCTGGCTAGAAGGGGTTAGAGGTGTCACTCAATGCCAGATATTCAGGAGACAGGAAGAGAAGGTAAGTATAGAGAGATGAGAAACTGAGTAATGAAGAAAGACAAAAAGAGAAAAAAGAAAACAAAATAAACAAATTTTAAAAAAAGATCAAGAACCTCCCCCCCCCAAAAAAAAAGCAAACAAGAAAAAAGAAATGCCCTCAGGGACCCCTCTGCGCAAACTGAGGGAGTAGGTCCCAAGTGGTGCAGTACTGCCTGGCTAGAATAGGCTCCCAGTTCGTGAAAAGAAAAAGAAAACAAACAAACAAACAGATCAAAAAAAAAAAAGCCCCAGAATCCCACCAGCATGGCAGCACGGGCCGGGAAGTAGTTTCACATTCGATCGGCATTTCGCAGCCTTTCAGGAAGAAGCAAAGATGACACACGGAGCCAGGTATTTGAGAGAAAGGAAGGGGAGGTGGTGAGAGTTATGGAAGAAATCAAAAGAAGCAGAAAAAAGCAACACCAGCAGCCAACAAATGGCACGCAGAGCTAGCCAATGCAGACGGGTGGAATCCAAGCGACACTGGGGTGAAGCCAGTGCTTCCCAGCCAACAGACTGTGACCGCAGGAATCAGAGACAGCCAAGTGGGGGTGAGGAAGGGTGGGAGGTGGGAAAGCTTATATTGCTGGTTACCAGTTGTTGTGTCTCCTGCCGGAAGCTCCATGAAGCTGCTTTCCTGTACCGTCTGTTCACCGATAACCGATAGGAGTCCAAGATGGCAGAACCATGCTGCGTTGGCTGATAGGGGACTTCTGCATGTATCTCTCCTCGATCTCTGTTCTCTGTCAGTTTCTTATTCAATTCGGTACTTGGCTGAGTTCTTTAGCTCTTCATTTGATGCTTGGGGTTTCAGGATCGACTTTTTCTCTGTTTGGCTTAGTTTCTCAGATCTTTGCTGTGGAGGGACGGCATGGTGCTTCTGTCTATAGTGCCATGTTGCCCGGAATTTTGTCATTTGATTTCTTGACTGCTGCTTTCATGGGCGTTGATTGTAGATCAGACACATAAAACAACAGAATAAGTATTGAGAATCCCAAAGTAAATCCATTTATCTATGGGAAGCTGATTTTCAACAAAGGGTCCAAATACATTCAAAGGGGAAGAAACAGTCTCTTTAACAAATGGTGCTGTCAAAACTGGATACCCATTTGCAGAAAAATGAAACAGTATCCATTCCTTACACTATACACACAAACTAACCCAAAGTGGATCAAAGACCTAAATGTTAAAGCTAAAACTATAAAGTTTCTGGAAGATAACATAGGGACAAAACTAGGGGGCCTGCTTTTTGTCATAAATTTTCTATCAAACACAACTGCAAGTGCATGAACAACAGAAGACAAATTAGATAACTGGGACTTCATCCTGAAAATTAAATAATTATGCTTATCAAAAGACTTTACAAAAGAATAAAAAGAGAACCTACAGAATGGGAAAAAAAATTTTGGCAACAACACATCTTATAAGGGTCTAATCTCTAAAATACATGGTAAACTTCAACAACTCAACAACAAAAAGACAAACAATCCAATCAGAAAATGGGCAAGGCACATAAACAGACAATTCACCAAAAAGGAGATTCAGGCATCTAACAAACACGTGAAAAGATGCTCGTGATCATCAGCCATCCAAAACCAAAACCAGACTCATTGCCTTTTAGTCAGTTCTGACTCATAACAACCCTATAGGACAGAGTAGAAATGCTCCATATGGTTTCCAAGGAGTGGCTGGTGGAATCGAACTGCTGACCTTTTGATTAGCAGCTGTAGCTCTTAACTACTGTGCCACCAGGGCTCCCATTAGCTACCAGAGAGATGCAAATCAAAACTACAGTGAGATACCATCTCCCCTGTAAAAATGGCACTGATTGAAAAAACAGAAAACAACTAATGTTGGAAAGGTTGTGGGGAAATTGGAGCTCTTAAACACTGCTGGTTGGATCATAAAATGATACAACCACTGTTGAAAATGGTATGGCGCTTCCTCAAAAAGCTAGAAATAGAAATACCTTAAGATCCAGCAATCCCAGTCTTGGGTATATATCCAAGAGATATAAGAGCAGTGACACTAATAGACATATGCACACCTATGTTCATTGCAGCATTATTTACAATAGCCAAAAAATGGAAACTAAGTGCCCATTAATAGATGAATGGATAAAAACTTGTGGTACGAAGATACAATGGAATATTATACAACTATAATGAATAATAATGAGTCTGCAAAACATAACGTTGATAAATCTGGAGGACATTGTGCTGAGTGAAATAAGTCAATCACAAAAGGACAAATATTGTATGATCTCAGTGTCTTAGTTATCTAGTACTGCCATAACAGAAATACCACAAGTGGATGGTTTTAACGAAGAGAAGTTTATTTCTTCACAGTAAGGTAGGCTGAAAGTCCAAATTCAGGGTGTCAGCTTCAGGGGAAGGCTTTCTCTCTCTCTTGGCCTTCTCATCGATGTTCCTCTGGACTAGGAGCTTTTCGGCGCAGGGACCCCGGTCCAAAGGACGCGCTCTGCTCCCGGCACTGCTTTCTTGATGGTATGAGGTCCCCCTGTCTCTTTGCTCAGTTCTATCTTTTATATCTCAAGACATTGCCTCAGGACACAATCCAATCTTGTAGAGTGAGTCCTGCCTTACTAACACAACTGCCACCCATCCTCCCTCATTAACATCATAGAGGCAGGATTTACAACATATAGGAAAACCACACAATACCAGGAATCATGGCCCGGCCAAACTGATACACGCAGTTTTGGGGGGACATAATTCAAACCATGACACTCACTTTTATAAAAAGTCAAGAATAAGTATACACACAGAAAACAATGTCCTTTGATGGTTACTAGGGATGGAAGGGTGAGGGAGGGGGAATCACTTTCTAGATAGTAGAGACTTGTTATTTTGGGTGATGGGAAAGGCAATACCCAATATGGGTGAAGTCTGCACAGCTTGTCCAAGGTAAATGAGGACACCAATAAGTACACAAGAATAAAGGACAATTTCATTAAATGATATACAGTTTTGCAGGAACAGTAATAACAAAAAATGTGTGTAGTTACGTAGATATGTATACATATATGTGTATAGGAAGACACGTGAGTATGTGGGTGTGCATGAATAGGTGTATCTGTAGGCATATGTACATACACATTTGTGTGCGCTGTATATATATTCATATATATAATAAAGCTCATAGGGAGCACAGTTTTAGATACTTCCTAGACATAATTAAACACCTCGAAGGATTTGTTTACTGTGCTTGAAGGCTTGGGACCATAGTCTCATGGGACACCTCCGTCAATTGGATAACATAGTTCATAAAAATAGTGCTCTGCATCATAGTTTGGCGAGTAGCTTCTGGGTCTTAAAAGCAGGTGAGCGGCCATCTAAGATACAACTATTGGTCTATACTCTTCTAGAATAAAAGAGAATGAAAGAAACCAAATACTCAAAGAAGAAACTAGTCCACAGGACTAATAGTCCGCATGAACCACAACCTCATCTAGCCTGAGACCAGAGGAACTACATGGTGCCCATCTACCACTGCCAACCATTCTGACCAAGGACACAATAGAAGGTCCTGGATAGAAAGGAAGAAAAAGGTAGAACAAAGCTCAAATTCCTTTAAAAAGTGTCCAAGCTTACTGGACTGATAGAGACTAGAGGCACCCTTGAGACTATCACCCTAAGATACCCTTTGAACTTGGAACTGAAGCCACTCCAGTGGTCACCTTTCATCCAAATAATAGATTGACTTATAAAATATACAATATCACTGGTTAGTACTGTGCTCCCTTAAATAACCAACTATATGAGACCAAACGGTCAACATTTACCCTGAAACAAAGATGAGAAGGTCAGGGGGGTGGGGCAGGGAAGCTAGATTAATGGAAGCAGAACAAACAGAATGGTAATATTGAGAATGTTGACACAATTATGAAAAATGTGACCAATGTTATGGAACAATTTGTATAAAAATTGTTAAATGGGAATCTAATTCGGTGTGTAAACTTTCACCTGAAACACAAAAAAAAATTAAAAAAAAAAACCTATGGAGTGCAATTCTACTCTCTAATACATGGAGTCACCATGAATTGGAATTGACACTACTTGGAATGATCAAAGAGATTCAGCAAAGTTATAATCAAACAAGGTGAAACCAATAATAACTATACAAAGCATTTAGAGCAAAATAATTAGCCACTTTCTTGTATTAAAAATTAAACACTAGAAATTGTTTCGATAAACAAATTGTACTAGATCACATCTTTAAAGCTAAATAGCATACAGCAGTACTCTAAAGCTGCATTTAATTGGGAAATGATGGTAGTCTGAAGTAAAATTTGTATTTTAGCAGCCTACCCATAAATCTTCCATTGGCTACAGGGAAAGTGAAGGTAAATAAATCCTTTCTCTCAAGCTTCGAAATTTCTTCTGGAATCTCGGACTAATCATGAACCACCAGGGCTCCTTAGCTTTCTTTAAGAAGGACTTTTGTTGTTGTTGCTAGAAATTTTTAGCTCTGTATGATCGTTTTGCAAATACATTAAATTACAGCAATTCATTTCAATTCAACCAGTCTTGATTAAATACATACAACAAAATGTCCAGCATTCTGCTAGGTAGTGTGGGGGAAAAAGGAAAACTATAAAAAAAAATTATCCTCCCTTACACCCATCCGGCATTTTATCATTTACAAAATGCTGTAACATCTACTATCTTATTTGATTCTTTTATTCTCTCTCTCTCACCCCAAATTTAGGAGGTAGACATTACAGGTCTTATCCCTATTTTACAGATGTAAAAAGAGAAGCTATGAGAAGTGATGATACTAGAGCCTGGTAATACTTGAGGTGTTTCTATCCCAGGGGTATTTTAAGTTTTCTTAGGGTTCTCAAAGTGTCTTTAAGAAACTTCTCCAAATACTAAATAATTAATCTCTCGTGAGATTTCCAACTAGCAGAAAAGACGGCTTCTGAGTCAGATCACAATTCTTGACTCAGTACCTAGCCCCACGCCTCAACTCTTGGAGCCCTTATGTCTCCCCACCCCAAGGCCCATTGCTGCTCTCCTGCTGTCTTCCATCTGTTCAAGGCCCCCCTTGTAATATATACCCTGTACTGCTGTTCTCTGAACTTTGTTCGCTCCCTCATTCTTCCTAATTATTATTGCTTTGTCCTGTGCCTGTGACCCAGTCCATCAAGACACTTTGCTCCTTGATAATGAATCTCTCTGAGGTGTTAAAAAGTGCTAGTGAACTAATGTATTGCACTCCCAGGAGGCATAATTGCATTTTTATGGATTTTTTTTTTTTAAGAACAGTACTTCACCCTGTTCAAGTCCTTCCCTGGACAAGATCTTCAAAGGCCCATTTCTCCCAGGAATCTACCCCATGTGTCAAGCAAACTAGACTACTCTATTTTCCCCAAAGATTCCCAACTTCAAATGTTAACCTCTCCTCTCCATAAATGCTTCCCTAATCCTTGCTCATGGCATAGCGGTTGAGAGCTACAGCTGCTAACCAAAAGGTCGGCAGTTCGAATCCACCAGGTGCTCCTTGGAAACCCTATCGGGCAGTTCTACTCTGTCGTATAGGGTCATGCTATGAGTCAGAATTGACTCGATGGCAACGGGTTTGGTTTTTGGGGATCCTTGCTCAAGGAGCGCTGGTGGCGCAATGGTTACACGCTCTGCTGTTAACCAAAAGATTGGGGGTTTGCACTAACCCAGTGGCACCGTGGGAGAAAAACCTGGCCATCTGCTCCCTGCTGCTTCCATGGGTGTTGATTGTGGATCCAAGTAAAATGAAATCCTTGACAACTTCAATCTTTCCTCCGTTTATCATGATGTTGCTTACTGGTCCAGTTGTGAGAATGTTTATTTTCTTTATGTTGAGGTGTAAACCATACCAAAGGCTGTAGTCTTTGATCTTCATCAGTAAGTACTTTCAGTCCTCTTCACTTTCAGCTAGCAAGGCAATGTCTTCTGCATATCCCAAGTGTTATTTAGTCTTCCTCCAATCCTGATGCTGCATTCTTCTTCCTATAGTCCAGCTTCTCGGATTATTTGCTTCTCGTAGAGTTTGGTGGTGCAGTGCTTAAGAGCTCAGCTGCTAACCAAAAGGTCGGCAGTTCAAATCCACCAGCTGCTCCTTGGAAACCCTATGGGGAAGTTCTACTCCGTCCTATTGGGTCACTATGAGTCAAAATTGACCAATGGCAATGGTTTTTTTGTTTTTTTTTTTTGGTTTTATACAGATTGAATGAGTAAGATGAAATGATACAACTGTGACATACACCTTTTCTGATTTGAAACCACGCAGTATCCATCCCCTTGTTCTGTTCAAACCAGAGAGATGTTTACCTGTATTTTTTTGACTATGCAAAGGCTTTCGACAGTGTGGATCATAACAAAGGGTATTCCTAGAGATAGGGAAATTGAGGCCTGGAGAGGGGTAGTGAGTTGCCCAAAGTCAGACAGCTAGTAAAGTGACAGAACCAGGATTTATCTCAGTGCTCTTGAAACTCCCAATGGGAGGACCTTTGCCCTGTGAAGATTTTCCTTGGCTGTGTACCTAGAATCTTTGCTAATGCCACCCCCTCCTATTGCTCTGCGTTCACTCTAAAACTCTTCCTTGGTCATTCCATTGTCAGAAATTCTCTGAAAGCAGCACTGTCTTTCTTCTTGTTAAAATAAAAAATCATATTAAGCCAATAATATAAATTGATTGAAGTTTATTTAATATATGATTTGCAAATCAGGCAATACTTCTGACTAGAGAATCAAAATGTTCCACAGATGAGAGATACTCCAAAGACTTTTTTTTTTAGTTTTTAATTATATTTTATTGTGTTTTCTGTGAAGGTTACATAGCAGTTCAGTTTCCTGTTCACCAATTCCTAAACAAATTGTTCAGTGACATTGGTTACATTCTTCACAATGTGTGAACATTGTCACTATTTCCGTTCTGGTTGTTCCGTTTCCATTAATCTAGTTTCCTTGTCCCCTTACCTTCTCATCTTTGTTTTAAAGTAATTGTTGATCGTTTGGTCTCATATAGGTATTTTTTAAAAGAGCACAGTATTCACGAATGAAATTCTTTATTTTGTGAGCCAATACGTTATTTAGCTAAATGGTGACCTTGGGAGTTAGTTTTGGTTCAAGGTTTAAAGAGTATCTCAGGGCAATAGTCTCAGGGAGTCCTACAGTCTTAACCAGTCCAATAAGTCTGGATTTTTTAAGAATTTAAGATTCTGTTCCACATTTTTATCCCATTCTATCAGGACCCATCTTTTGCGGCCCTGATCAGAACAGTCAGTAGTGGTAGCCAGGCATCATTTAATTATTCTGTTCTCAGAGCAGAGGAGGCTGTGGTTTGTGTAGACTATTAGTCCTGTAGACTAGTTTCTTCTTTGAGTTTTTGGTTTCCTTCTTTTCCTTTTGCTCCAGATGAGTAGTGACCAATAGTTGTATCTTAGATGGCAGCTTGCAAAGTTTTAAGACCCCAGACACTACTCACCACATTGGGATGTAGAACATACACTTTTGTTCTACAAAATTGTACTGTCAATTAACTGCGTTGTCCCATGAGAACTATGGTCCTAAGCCTCAAACCCAGAAAACCAATCTCGCAAGGTGTTTGGTTATGTCTAATAAGTATCTATAACTGTGCCTTCTATGTGGTTTATTATATATATGAATATATATGCATGCACACCCATACATGTATATACATATGCATATACCTATATACACACACACACATATACCCACATATACATACCTATACACCTGTGCCTACATAAATACAGGTATGCGTCACTTAAAGTCCATTCAGGCAACATCTGACCACGTATATGTCCGTGGTCCTATAAGGTTATAATAGAGTTCAGAAATCCCGACAGAGAACTTAGTGGATATACTTTGCTAAGTATGGAGTCCGATCTGTCTCTCACCAGCTCTTTGGGTCCCCACCTTGGGGCAGCAGGGGGAGGGGGTCCCGGCACCAATCTACAGCTATCTGTACCACCACGCTTGCCTCCAGCAGGGACCACGCAGACACCACCAAATCCACCACAGAGAATGCCTGCCAAGGCCGCTGCCCCACTATGCCTGGGCACCATGTGCAAGACGCCCAGGCCCAAGGGCAGCTGCCAAGCAGTCTGGTCTGTGGTGGTGGGGGGAGGAGGAGCAGGAAAGGTGGCCAAGGGAGGAAGCAGAAGCAGAGCAGGAGGTGGAAGAGGGGTGCGTGGGGCTGGAAGAGCTTAAAGCCCATTAGGTGGGGCAGGGAAGGCAAGCAGGGAGGAAGGAAAGGAAGGGAGCAGGCAGCATGTGGGCCAGGAGGCCGCCAGATGGATGGCGACCGCACTGTGGCAAGCAGGCAGACAGGGGCTGGGCATAGCTCTCAGAGACTGGGTGGCAACCATGCAGTAACAGCGGTGGCAAAGCCAAAGTTTTAGTGCAGTCCCCCAGTGCGGCGGCAGCGTGGGTTCCAGGCCTGCCTGGTTACCATGCTGGCACACCTCTTCCTGTATATGATATGGTTTTCACACAACATCTAAATCACATAAAGTCCTATTTCACAGAACATATAGTATATGTTAAGCGATACATACCTTTAGATACATACCTGCGCATATATTTTTTTGGTTGTTGTTCCTCCTCCAAAGATTCTTATACCCTATCTCGATGACACTGCCAAGGAAATAGGCCAGGAAATAGTGTTTACATAATAACAATTTACCCTAAAACACAGCTTCAAGTCTGACCCTGGAGTTTCTGTTTCTCAAAACTGAGTGCACATAGATAATTCTTCAAAAGAGCCCAATGTCTAAGGCAAAATGGTCTCCATTGAACTGCTTACTAAGGTATTGTTTGACTTAAAGGTGCCTTTAAGAACCAGTTTTCTCAAGGCTCAAAGTTCAAGAGAAGATCTCAAGCGCAACGGCCTGAGTGGGTCACCCCAACTCTGTGTACCTCAGAAATCTGGATTCCAAGAGAATTAAAACTGTTTCTCACTCTCTTGTATGTGGTAAGGTCTTCTCAAATCACCTCCCTGATAAGAGACAGCACCACTTGAAAGCCTTTCGTGTACTGCTTTAGTGCACCTAACTCTCCAGTGAGTCAGATTTTTCATTTCTGTTCTTGCTCTCCAGACCCTGGTGAAGCTGTCAAGTTTTAGAGACTATCATGTAGTAATGGATGTGACTAGTTAATAGCTAACCTTGACTTGGAATTCAACATATCTTGCCTGTCTCTTCCAATGCACCTTCCTTTGCCCTTTAGATAGGAAATTGATGGCTCTCCTAATCAAATAACCATCAGTTCTTTATTTCAGCAGTCAGAATCAACTAATCTGCTGATGAATGAGAGTCAACTGTATGCCCCCAGGATGGAGTTAAAAACTATGGGAGATAGAGGCAGGAGAATATGGAGCTTTAAGCAAAGTTGGTGAGGCAAGACTAAAACAAGGAACACACAGACAAAAATGTCATAAGACCAATTCCAAGCATGTGCTAAGTAGTACTGGACAGTAGTTCTGGAAAAGGTAGAGAAAGCAGTCAAGGTTGAAATAGTCTGGGAAGACTTTATGTAAGAAGTGGGACGTGATCTGTTCTTTAAAGCCTGGTTGTCGTGCAAGTTTAAGAAAGAGGATGAGGATATCATTTGAGAGAGAAACAATACCACTGAGTATTTATTTAAGAAATATGTAACAAGAGTCCTCTACGTTACAGGTGCTCTGCTAGGCACTGGTCACATAAAAGATGTAAGAATGACAATGCTACGTTACCAAGTGAGTAAGGACTAAGTGAGTAAGGTATAACTAGAAAAGAGGGTAAGGGGTGGGACGAAAGGTTGGGAAAGTAGGATTGAGTCATATTTTTAAGGTATTAAAGCCAGGTGTTGTTGTTGTTATTAGGTGTCATTGAGTCGGTTCTGACTCATAGTGACCCTACACACAACAGAATGAAACACTGCCTAGTCCCATACCATACCCACAATCATTGTTATGCTTGAGCCCATTGTTGCAGCCACTGTGTCAATCCATCTCATTGAGGGTCTTCCATCTCATTGAGGGTCTTCCTCTTTTTCGCTGACCCTCTACCAAGCATGATGTTCTTTTCCAGGGACTGATCCCTTCTGATACACGTCCAAAGTATGTGAGACATAGTCTCGCCATTCTTACTTCTAAGGAGCAATCTGGTTGTACTTCTTCCAAGACAGATTTGTTCGTTCTTTCGGCAGTCCATGGTATATTCAATATTCTTCGCCAACACCACAATTCAAAGGCATCAATTCTTCTATGGTGTTCCTTATTCATTGTCCAGCTTTCGCACGCATATGAGGCAATTGAAAACACCATGGCTTGGGACAAGCGGACCTTAGTCTTTAACATGACATCTTTGCTTTTCAAAACTTTAAAGAGGTCTTTTACAGTATATTTGCCCAATGTAATACGTCTTTTGATTTCTTTACTGCTGTTTCCATGGATGTTGATTATGGCTCCAAGTAAAACAAAATTCTTGACAACTTCAATCTTTTCTCCGTTTATCATGATGTTGCTTATTGGTCCATTTGTGAGGATTTTTGTTTTATGTTGAGCTGTAATCCATACTGAAGGCTGTGGTCTTAGATCTTCATCAGTAAGTGCTTCAAGTCCCCTTCACTTTCGGCAGCAAGGTTGTGTCATCTGCATATCCTGGGTTGTTAATGAGTCTTCCTTCAAATCCGTTGCCCTGTTCTTCTTTATATAGTACAGCTTCTCGGATTATTTTGCTCAGCATACAGATTGAATAGCTATTGTGAAGGAATGCAACCCTGACGCACACCTTTCCTGACTTTAAACTGCTCAGTATCCCCTTGTTCTATTCGAAAGACTGCCTCTTGATCTATGTACAGGTTTCTCATGAGCACAATTAAGTGCTCTGGAATTCCCATTCTTTGCAATGTTATCCATAATTTGTTATAATCCACACAATCAAATACCTTTGCATAGTCAATAAAACACAGGTAAACATCTTTCTGGTATTCTCTGCTTTCCACCAGGATCTATCTGACATCAGTAATGATATCCCTGGTTCCACATCCTCTTCTGAATCTGGCTTGAATTTCTGGCAGTTCCCTGTCGATACACTGCTGCAGCCGCTTTTGAATGATCTTCAGCAAAATTTTACTTGTGTGTGATATTAATGATATTGTTTGATAATTTCCGCATTCAGTTGGATCACCTTTCTTCGGAATAGGCATAAATATGGATCTCTTCCAGTCGATTGGCCAGGTAGCTGTCTTCCAAATTTCTTGGCATAGATGAGTGAGCACTTCCAGTTTCTTGAAACATGTCAATTGGTATTCCATCAATTCTTGGAGCCTTGTTTTTCACTAATGCCTTCAGTGCAGCTTGGACTTCTTCCTTCATTACCATTGGTTCCGGATCATATGCTACCTCTTGAAATGGTTGAACGTCTACCAAAGCCAGGTAGTGGAGTTTATACAAATGAACATTATTCTATAGTGTATAGCATGATTAAGGAAGATTAGCAGAGTTCCCACCTAGTATGTTGCAGGCCCTCAATGTTTACTGACTAAGTAAATCAATTAATGAATATGAATCTAACAGGGGCATAGGCTAAATTGGAGATGGAATGATGGGAGTCAGGGATGTAATCTAAGGAGCTATTTGTAATCCAATTATGAGGGAGAGGGAGCAAATAAATATTTTAGAGGTTACTCTGTTACCATGCCTTTACATACAATAATCTCATTTAATCCAGAAAACAACTCTATGACATAGTATTTGTCATCACCACTTTACAGTGAAACTGAGGCTAAATAAATCATACAGTAAGCTGTCAAGCTAAATTTAAATCTAGGTATGTCTGAGTCAGAAACCCTTTCTTTAGACTGATGACTGTGATGGTATAGAAAAAGGAAAAAAATGTTGTGGTCTTGTCAATTCTGATTCATGGTGACCCCATGTGTGTTAGAGTAGAACTGCTCTCCATAGGGGTTTCAATGTGTGGCCTTTCTCGATATGGTCTTGTAACTCCCATCAGATGACTGGGTGGGACTATTCGAATAAGGTGCTTGTGGCCCACCGAAGGGATTGAACAACTTGATAATAATACAATAAGGTTCATGGCAACCTTGTTCAAGTGGGACCGTGCAAATAAGGTTTATGAAACCCTAAAGAGAGTATTGATCCATTTTTCCATACTGCTAGACTTAAATTGAGCCATCCAAGAGGCAGAAAAGGGGGGACCTCACTACCACCAAGAAAGAAGAGCTAGGAGTGGAGCACGTCCTTTGGACCCAGGATCCCTGCATTGAGAACATCCTAGACCCAGGAGACAGAGACAGAGAGTTGTAACACTGGAGATTGTGAGAGATGGTGGCAGCAGAGGCAGCAGAACCAGGAGACCAGCAGGAGACAGTGCAGTAGGTTTCCCCACAGAGTGAGAAAGCTGAGCGCCTTCGGGCAGCAGGCTTGCTGGTGGAGTGGAGTGCCTCCGGGTACTTGTTGGCAGAACTAGGCTTGCCATCCCATGAAGCTAGAGGGCTGAGCACTTTCCAGCCAAGGCTTACCGGCAGAGTGGGGAGCCTCTGGGCACTTATCAGTGGAGCTGAAGAGCTTTGTAACACTTGCCTGAGCAGGGCAGAGGCCAGGCCAGCCCAAGAGGCCTGAGAGGCCAAGAGGCCAAGGGCCAGGGAGAGGCCTGCTTGTGGACACAGCTGAGAAGCTGTCCTGAGTCGTACCTGATCCTGAATTGTAACTTGTTACTTCCCTAATAAATCCCATAATCATGAGTATTGTCTGTGAGTTCTGTGTGGCCATTGTAACGAATTATCGAGCCCAGCAGAGAAGTAGAGAGTGCCAGGGGAGGGACGGCTGGTGTCAGAATTGGTAAAAACAGTTGGAGAGAGGAGGTAGGTCAGACCTCCACTTCACAAGAATCAACCTTGGGCTGAGGCTGATGGTGATTCTCTCTCCCCCTCGTGAAGTTAGAAGAGCTCAGGTGCCCCCGCCATGCCATTTTTACACAATGGTTGTAATCTTTTGGTGGATTTGAACTGCCAACCTTTCAGTTAGTAGTCAATTGCCTAACCGTTTGCACCACCCAGGGAAATTTGGTGAGGTTATAGAGGAGGGGATATATTGGAAAGAAAATCAAGAGACAGAACTGGTAAGAGAATGAGAAATTAGAAGTACGTATCAAGAAAGGGAAAGGAGACAAAGATAACTCACTCTCAGGTTTCTGACTTGAGTGACTGAGTAGACTATGGTGTCAATATTGAGAAGTCAGAAGAAATTGATTTAGGGTAGGAAATTCATTCAGTTCAGAACATGTTGAGTTTCAGATGCCAGAGGAACATCTAAGTGGAGATGTCTAGTACTTGAAAGTGGGGGAGACAACTAACATTGTTTGGTCATCTACAGTGTGCCAGGCACTTTACATATTTATAGTGATTTAAGTAAGGTTAGAAATAAAGATTTGGGATCCATCAGCCTGGAGGCGATGATGATAAGAATGGAAAGGAAGAAACAGATACAGGAGCCTCACAAAGGAAGAAATCTACAGGACTTAACAAGTGCCTGGATGTGGAGAATTACTCCAAAGCCCCAGACCTAGGTGCCTAGGAGAACAATGCTATCACTGACATTGACAAAGAAAAATAATAATATTTCATATTTTTACTTATCCTTATAGATATCAAAGCATTTTTCTTACTTAGTGAGAGCTGACTTGGAACAGAAGATAATGAATCTGATTTGACATTTGATGGGTTTGAAGTGAGATAGAATTGTCAGGGTAGAACAGTCTAGGAGGCAGCTGAGATACAGATTTGGAGTTAGAGTGATTGGATAGGACTGCAGATATAGATTTGGGAGTCACCCACATAGATGTGATAGTTGAAGCCACGTTAGTGGGCAAGATCTTAAAGAAGAGAATGTAGAGGAAGAATAACTCCCAGAATAACTCTTGGCCTCACCAGTGTGCTATGCCTTTTTGATATGTCAACTGAAGACATGGATTTCTTTTCTGGAATGTTACTTCTGGTAGTAATTAGTTATTTATGACAGCAAAATTAATATACCAAGACTCTCCCTCCTTAAAAGTCAAGCCTCACTGAATTCTCTTCAGTAGATTCAGAGGTTTTTTGCTACATTGCTATTGTTTACTCAGGGGCTTGTTTCCTCCACTCTTGGAAGAAAATGTCGATTTTTTCCCCCAGCAAATTTATTAGATCCCTAAACTGAGCAGCCACACGTTTCTTCCAGAATTTCAGTCTTCTGATGGAAATGCTAGGCTTTTCTCTCACTTTGACCTAGTAACTCAAAATCTTACTGATGTTACACATGCCTCCTTCTTCTCAATGTCACTAAGAAAAGCAATGGCATGACACAGCCCTTTCCATATGATGTGAGGAAAAGAATTGGCACCTGTTTTTTGGCTTTTATTTGCTATCATTTCAGCTGACACTGTAGTTCTCAATATTCCTTTGATATAATACTCTTAACTTGTTAGAGCTGGAAGGAACTTTAGAGCAATCCAATATACTCATTTTATAGGTGAGGAAACTAGGCTCAATAGAGTGTTGTAAAGTGGAGCATTTCATAGTAATTAAAAGTGTGGTCTCTGGAGTCAGATAGACTTGAGTTTGAATCCTAATTCTGATACTAGCTACTTGGACTTCAGTTCTGAAACTCTGCATAACCCTTTGGCTATGTGTGATTTTGGACAATTTTCTCAACCTCTCTGAGCAACCTAATTTATAAAGTCGTGATTAAAATAGTTTCTACCTTGTAGGGTGTTGTAAGGATTAAATGGGATAGGGCATACAAAGTGCTTCCTACAGTGCTTGGCACATAGAAAATATATAATACGTATTTACTCTTATTATTATTGTTGTTGTTATACTGAGGAAGGAGAGTAACTTGCCTAAAGTTATGTAGGAATTAAATGACAGATCTGGGACTAGAATGCATACCTCAATTCTTAGTTCTGTGCTCTTTCCTTTACACCAGGTCACTTCTCCTCAAGACCTTCTTCAAGAAATACCCCAAGTCCTCCCACAACACAACTGAATTGTAGTATTTAATGTTATTATTTTTATTTAGAACATTCTTAGTGTAGACATTTCTTACCATATATTAGATAAAATTCAGAATAAGAATTGTCCTTCAAATCTCCATAATTCACAAGCAGAATAAAGAAAAACATCATTTAGAAACTAGAAAAACACTAAGAAGGTGGAAAAATCTTCTCAACATTTGGATCTGATTTTATTCCTGTCCTTTTCTGTCAACTTGGTCTTTATGGTATTACAAGGGCATCCTGAAAGACCCAGCTTTAAAATGACTTTAGAAAAAGTGATTTCCAATAGCTCCGTGAGGCCAACGCATTCCAGGGAACCAAGGAAAGGACAAGAAATAAAGGGAGGGGTCCGGGAGGAGGAGAAAGACAGTAAAAGTGCCAGTGGAGATAGAACTGAAGCATAGAAAAGCCAGTAAATTCAGGAAAATAAGAAGAGTGGGCTTGGCAATGAGCCAGGCCCTAAGGGTTGGAATTAAGAGGCAAGAGAAGATGCCTAAGTGATTTTTTTTTTTTTTTCATTCTCAAAGAAGGGTCAGATAGAAAGAGATAGGAGTAATTCTAGAGTCATTCTCCCTGGACTTCAGGGAAGGGAATAATTCACCCGTAGGCTTTTTAATTTCTTCTGGCTGTGATCCACATCTGTACAACCACACCCAGCAAGTAAATTAAAATTGAACAGAAACAAATAGCTTCTGCCTTCAGATTAAAACTAAATGATCCTGTACATATGTGATCCTCTTGACAACTTTCAGACCTCTAAGACTCTGGACACCGCTTACCTCCAAAACCAGCCTATGCCTTAACTTAGACCAGTGTCTTCTTATTTTGCTTCACGTGGCAGGGCATATTAAAGAATTAGAATATTGTAGGTTGGGAATGGAGCTTAAATTGTGTTGAATAAAGAGAGTTTAGAAAAACAATTGTTGGCTTTAGAAATCCAAGAATATAGCCATTGCTTTTTGCAAGAACAAACTTTTATAGTCTTAATAACAAGGTGAGGGATAGTTCTCTTCCAATCTAAGAAGTTTGGGTTCCTTCTTACCTTTGGTTAGTTGCCTTCCTTTTCCTTCACTGCCCTCTAATCTCAGTGGATCTTAGACGGTTTTCCCTATTACACTTAAGGAAGCAGTTGTGCAGAACTGAGGCCTTTAAATCATGAAAGCAAAAAATAAAACTTCAACTATGTAAAATTACTTTTCGAAGCAGTCGATTCAATGTACAAGGAACTTTACTACAACTTTGTATCCTTTTAACAGCTGTAATTAAAGAACTTGGAAAGTTTCGTCTGGCTGCTTCAGTGTGTAGTTTATGATTCATTCAATCAACAACCATTTGTTGAGTGCCTACTATGTGCCAGGCCCTGTGCTAAGTAGGCACTATGCCAGTTACTACAAGGAAAACTTTGTGTGAGTATTTGAAATGGTCCAAGTCTCTTTTCCTGTGATTCTCTTTACACATCTATTCCAAAATCTGGCCACAATTTCACACTTTCAGCCCTTGGCACAGTATCTTGCTACCACCTGGACCCTACCCTGCCAAATGCCTTTCATCTATTCCCGTTTCCATGGAGAACAGGGATGCTTATGGTTGTTTTTGTGAATGAGAAGCATAGTCTATATCAGATATAGTCCCCAGACACCTTTGGTAGGAACCAGTTTTTCCATGGAAAGTTCTGCCAAGAATTAATACCATTGGCTATTGCTATTCTTCTCTCCCTCTGCCCATTTACATATGGTGGGGAGTAGACTAACCATAGCAGAGCTCTTTTCTGGCATACCATACCAAATCCTAAGTTTTACTCTGGGACAAACAAGCCTAAACTTGGATAAGTACTAAGGTAAATGAGCAAGAAGTAACAGAGAGCATGAAGGGAGAGAGAGAGAAGCATTTTGCTTACAAGTCATGTCTCCAGCACTGAATGTACTTAGGACATCAAATGATAAAGGCAATCTCTATATTCTATTCAGATAGGGCATTTGCCCCAAGATTTAGCTAGGTCCAATGTAACACCCCCCAGAATCCTGTACTGTGCTTGACTGCCAATTCTGCACCCTTCATAGGCCTACTTCTTTCTTTAGGGTCGTTGTTCTTCCATATCACGTGGCATGTTGAAAACTGGTACTCCCAGCCCAAGAATTTTAGACATACTATGGCTTCTCTACTGTGAGGAGCCAGTTGGGTGTACCAGAGCTTAGGATACTATTCTTAGACCCAGTTTGTACCCTGTTCTTCCCTGTGTCTTATCTTTAGACATGCCAGTTAGACTGTACATGCCAGTTAGACTGTTGAGTTACCAAATTTTGCTTGTATATTAGGACCCTGCTTTGGTATGCGCTCTTGTGCCAAGCCTGAATCTGTAGACGTTAAGCCTACTGCCTATTTTAACTCTGTCCATATCTTGTTTCCTCTATTTTAATATGACACTCAGGTCTCTGACCTTCACTTTTCTCTTTTGGGTCCATTATAACTTGTGCCCTTTTTTTTGTAGGTCTTGACTTCTTCCCCCACCCCCCCAACCCCTTTCTCCTCTTGTGCCTGTGAGTGAGACTTGTCCTCCAGAATACTTCTTTTGCCTCGCTGACACACAGAGTTCGCTGTGGGAAATGGGGAACCCAGGCACAGGATCTGGACAGCAGGCATCAGACAGCAGCTTCTTGATTCTGAGGGCAAGTCCTAAGGAAGCTGACAACACTGATGTAATGTCTGCATAAAACCAAAAACTAAACCTCTTCTCTTCAGTCTGACTCATAGTGACTTCTGGGATCAAATCACCAGCCTTTTGGTTAGCAGCTGAGCATTTTAACCACCGCATCACCAAGGCTCCTTAATGTCTACATACACAGGGCTAAATCAGACATGGCCAAAGATTTGAGAGTTCTAACTTATGATTGGTGGGAACAGAGATTCCTGGAGTTGTGCCACGCCCAGGAGGGTATAAATGGGTAGCCCTGAATTAGAATCCTCACTGGTGGTAGAGAGCGGGCAGACACTGAGAGTGGCCAGCACAGGCTCAGGAGCAGAGAACATCAATCACATTATGGTATATGGAGTGGCAGAGTCTTTCATTAGAGGTGTGTGTGTGTGTGTGTGTGTGTGTGTGTGTGTTTGTGTGTGGTGTCTACTCTGAGCATGGAGAGCTCCTCAAGCAAGTCTCACTCAAATCACAGATTTCTCCCCTGGAGTTGTAGATTGCTCCAGTTTTCTTTCTCCCCTACCTCACACCTATCACATGGACAGATTGTGCCTGAAGTGTTGTTGGTGTTGACAGAAGGGTGAAATATTTTCCTGAGGAATACTGGGCCTCTCTAGGACAGACTAGAGCTGATTAAGAGTAACTGCATTCAGCTGGCCTCATTAAGGAGCAAGCTGGTAAGAGAAAGGAAGGAGAAAGTCTCTATTTCCAAGCCAGGCAGGGATTTGAGGGAGAGCCATCAGGGAGTTGGAAATCCTGTGCCAAAGCTGAGGAGGCCTTGAGGGTGATACCTGAAGGGATGGCAGGAATCCTTTTTGGATAACAATCCCTCACACTTGTACAATGCTTTATGCTTTTCAAAGTGCTTTCACATTCATGATTTCATTGGATTCTTCTAGCACTTCTGTGAGGTGGTTAGATCCGGTGATAGAGGTGAAAGAACTTGCTCAAGGTCACAACATGAGTGGCAGAGGTGGAACTAAAAAAATCCAGAGCTCCTGCCTTCTCATTCTGTACCCTCCCACTGCAGCAGGCTGAGGCTGGCTGCCTTTGGATGCCTATATGAAGGGCCAAGTTCTCTGTGGTGAGTAGTTTTTGCAAGAGTGGTTGGCATGGAAAAAAATTGGCATGGAAGCCTCCAGAGTGATGGACTAACTTGCCACAGGTTATTCCTGTGGGTCTAATCTTCCTGGGGCTATAACTCTGAGGCACTCCACAGGCAAATAGAAAAGGAAGAAGGTATTTCACCAACTGGTACTCAGTATATTTGTAGAGCTTTCCAGAATTCAACTTTGATTTTTTTTTTAGTGGCTAATCTCTCCCCTCTTTCCTAACAGATAGTTGCTAGTCATTACTTTGTTAAACAAGCAAATGTCCATTTCTGCTGTTCAAGTTGATAACTCACTGATTTTTATTCCTACAGAGCTGAGGCAGTAAACAAGTAGGCCTCACACCCCTCGTGAGGGCCAGTAGGCTGGCTTCTGATTACAGCTGCTTGAAGCATGCTTGCTGTTTTCTAGAAAAGGACACTGGGATTGACACTCAGAAACTAAGAGACTCAGAGATTGAGCAGATATCTCTTCAAATCATTCTTTTCAAGCTCCACTCTGGTTGTTAAGGTAAGATGAAAATTGGGCATTTACTCTTCCCAAGTAAGTGGACAGAATTGTCACTAGAATATAACCAGGAATGATCTCCCTGGGGCTGTAACTCTGGAGCTCTGGTGGCACAGTGGTTCAGCATTCAGCTGCTAACCAAGAGGTTGGCAGTTCGAATCTACCAGCCGCTCCTTGGAAAAAACCCTATAGGGCAGTTCTACTCTGTCCTGTAGGGTCACTATGAGTTGGAATTGACTTGATAGTAATAGGTATGACTTTTTGGGGCTTTTATAAATGGAATTATCATATGTTCTCTTTTGTGTCTGGCTTCTTTTACTCAACATTCTGTCAACATTGTGTTGCTGACTGTGGCAATACATTCTTTTTCACCTCTTTTGTGTATAAAAAATCGTATGCATAGAAAAGTACCTAGAAGTATATGTCAAACTGCTAAGAGACTCAGAGATTGAGCAGATAATATCTCTTCAAATTATTCTTTTCAAGCTCCACTCTGGTTGTTAAGGTAAGATGAAAATGGGCATTTACTCTTTCCAAGTAAGTGGGCAGAACTGTCACTAGAATATAAGTGGGATTGATCTCCCTGGGGCTGTAACTTTGAGGCACTCCATGGGCAGATAGAAAGGGAGGAAGGCATTTTATCAGCTGGTACTAAAAAAGACCTGAAGCATACATATGTAAACACACAAACATCCCATTTCCCCTCTACAGCCACCCCCTCCTCCAAGGTAAAGCAACCAGGGGTAGCCTTGTCCTTCCTCTTTCATACAAGCACCCTCAGGCTGACCTATATGTGACTACTCTTCCATTCTCAGACTTCCCTTGTTATTTATTACCCAAATATTGAAAGCGGGAGAACACACTATGATTTCCATGGGGCCTTCAATCTGGTACATATAACCTTTAAGCAAGTTATTGAGCACAGACGTACTGGGGCAGACTCTACCTACCCACTCTTCTTCCCACTCCTAGTTGTTACATGGTCCTTCAATCTACCCACAGCTACAGGAATAGCTCAGCTTCTCTCTCAAATCAAGTGACTCCCTGACTGTAGAAGGCAATCTGGCACCTTCTCTCACTTTGAAGTTCTCTAGCTCTTTAGATATGTGACTATTATTTAAAACTAAATGATAACATAAAACCATAATACTTGAAAGAATAAGTGAAAGTTACATAAGTGCATCAGGTAGTGACTTACACTATGGGGATATGATTTACATTATTTCATATAGGTCTCATGTTTCAGTTAATTAAAACACTAAGAGTGCTATTAATTGATGGTTTAGATTTTTGCCTTAGCAAAGGAGAATAATTTCAATCTTTATTTCACAGACCTTAATACTTCTGAAAATTGCTACAAGGTCCTGGGCACAATCCTCTCCCCGCTCCAGTCTCTTCCTCAAGGATGGTTTTCTGTCTTCATTTACATTCCAGTTTGTCAATGTACTTCAAATGTCCCCCTTTCCAAAAAAATTGACACAGTAGATTTGGTATGATCTATTCAGAGAACAGTGTAATACCTTGATCTCAGTGCTGTCAAACAGCATTAGCTTTGTGTATGTGTGTGTGTGTGTGTGTGTGTGTGTTTGTTGTTGTTGTTGTTATTTTCTGTTTTTGGATTTTGTTTTGCAGTAACTACTTTTCACCGCTGGCTTATTGTATTCATGATCAACAAAAAGCCTCCAGTGACCTCTTCATGTGAACTGCTGTAAAGTCAGCTCTCCTTGTACAGTTAGTTTAATAAACTGAATCAGATATTTTGCATTAATTACTTTTTAAATATCATGTGGTTAGATTTTACCCATCCCTTCCGATTGTCCTCTCTCCCAATTTTGTCATCTTAAAATTTAAAAAGCATTCCTTTTCTATTTTCATTTGAGACCCTGGTAACAATGTAAATAAAAGGGGACAGACTTTTAATTTTCCACTGTTATCATCAGTAAATTAATTAATATATTTAGTGGAATGGTTGGTCACCTAGCTATAAATCCTCCTATTCCTTCAGGACACATTTTGTCAGTCCTAGGAACAGAGAGATTATGTTTTGTTCAATTCAGATATACTAGGTAAAAGGCATTCATCTGATCTTACAGGCTATTCATACTAGCAAAAAGGGATATGATGTTAGTTTGGCCTGACTTGTTCTTTGTAAACCCATGTTAGTCTAGTAAAAGATGTAATGGTCTCTGTCTTACCAGTTCAAGTTATCTGGGTTGAAGAAGGAGAAATTACATGCTTTCAGACTTTAGAGCACTTGTACTGTCCTGACCACCCCCAGAAGTGGAACTCAAATTCCAATTTACAGAGCTCATGTTTCAGAAGAAGCCATTTTCAACACAAAACTGACCCAGGAGTCAGTATGATAAAAATAATGCCTGGAAAATTGAGAGACTATAACCTTAGTCAGCTGGAAAGAAAAGGAGATAGACAAGAGAAATGTTATCCTGTCACTTTTCCTATCCTTTTTAAGTGATCTTGCTTCTTTCTTCTCTGCAGCTTGGGTTAGACTAGGTGGCATTATAGAGAACACATATTGATAAGAGGATTGGAATAGTCTGAGAACAAAAGGACTTATGGCAGCTGTGGTCTAGTAAAAAGAGAATAACTTGAGGTCAAGATTTGGGCTCAGATCTGAGCTCTTGCACTGAGTGACCCTGAGCAAATCATTTAATTCTTCTGAGCACTGGTGTCTGAGTTTTTGCCTTTTTTTTTTTTTTCAAATGGATGATACCTTATGAAGCTGTTGTTTTGTTAAAAGGGAACATGCCCTAGACTCTGAAATCCTTCCTTTACAAACCATAAAAAAAGAAACTGTGCTTAACAGGTACTCACTTTTTTGCTGTTCTATTTTGGTGTCTGTCTTTTGAGAGGAGTCTTAGCTTACTATTTTGTAAGGTTTTGTTAATGTAAGATGCACATGTGAATCCAGTGAAGTTTATAGGACTCTCCCTGCCTTTTGAATTGATGCCCAGGCTTGATAGATAGAGAGCATTATTAATATGGGACATTTTACTATATATTTTTTATCTTAGAAATGCAAAGTATGTTTTTTTCCTATAATCTGAATTTCTTATCATTAATTTTGGGTTAGGCAAATCTATATTCTTTATTTTCTATTTTGCAAATTGGGAAAATGAGGTGTAGCTAAATTGTTTAGATAAGGGATCTCCAACATGGACTATGTAAAACAATCTATTGGCATGTGGGTATAATGAAACTGCTTGCTTTTAACTCATTCTTCTACATTTTCTTCTTTTTGTGTAGGTTTCATAATGTGCATAATATAATTGTAGACTGATAAATTAATATAATTAAGCTACAAATTCTGAAGCACATACCCAAATTTACTGATAGTGTTGTACAAACTTTAGGGACCACTGGTTTGGAGGATGATAGAAATAAGATCAGAGAAATTTTGTTAGAAATTCATCATGCTTGGAGTCAAATGCCTTCATTTCTCTTATGAATCTGTTCCTCCTCTTAACCTACTGATTTCTATCAATGACATGATCATTCTCTTAGTCACTCAAACGAAGAACTCTCAGTAGTCACCCTTGCCTTCTCTCCTCCCATTCATCACATACAATTAGCTGCCAAGTCAGGTAGAGTCTATTTCTGAAACACCTTTCATATCTGCCTCTTTCCTTCTCTTTCTACTGCCACCACATTAGTTCAAGCTTTAATTAGTTTTCTTTTAACGTGGGTTACTACAATATTGTAACAGCCTCCTAACTACTTTCTGTCTCTTGATTCAATTTAATCTATCCATTTTTTTGTATGCATGCATGTATTATCCCTACTATTACAATATGGGTACTTAAAAGACAGGTAGGAGCAGTATCTGTTATCTCTGTTTCCGTGGTTCCTTGCACATGGAAGGCACTCAAATGTTTCTAAATGGGTAAAATTAGATTGGGATTTACTTTTCTGCCTGAAACTGAGAGTTAGAGTTCAGACCTGGGGGCTTATAGTTCACATAACTCTTCCTTCCCAACTTATACATCAAGTAATGTTAATCTGTCAGTCTGCAAAAAGCTGTGCTTCCTAAGTTCGTGTTCACATATTTACTTATTCTTGTTAGGTACTCTATAGAATCTCAATTTATCTGGGAACAGCATTTCATGAAATAAGTGTATTGTGGAAGAAATGCCCCTTCTCTTTTCCTAAAACATGCTCATAGGGAACATTGTGTCTCAATCTTTCTTCCTGTCTTGGGCGTCAGAGCTGAATTCTGGTCTATACTTTATTACCAACTCCCTATGATTACCTGTATGAATTGTTAAAAATCATATAAGCTTGTTATGTTTATAGAAATAATCAGGTCTGCCTTCCCTCTTTCCTCTTCTCTATTTCACTAAGCTACCTCATAGTGATAGAAGAAATGTGATACTACATCTGATATGACTTACGTTTCTCAGAAGAAAATCTCTCTATAAATTTAGAGTAGTGTGATGAAGCTATTCTTGAGAAGAAAGAAGAATGAAAATAAGATCTAACTGGTTCATTCCTTTATAATTATGGAGTTGTTAGGCTGTTCAAAGACCTTCAGAAATGGTGTATCTCAAGTAGTCTCAATGCAAAGAACCTACAGAATGAATAGATAGTAATGCCTATATTCTTTTCCATTTATGTTACAAACGTTGTTTATTGTTAGGTGTTTGAATTCTGCAACATACTTAATGTAAAAATGAGTTTCTCCATCTGCCCTCATTTTCCTTCCCAGCTACAATTACACATATGAGCCACCCATAAATTCAAAATTCTACCAAACACCAATTAAGAAATTTCTTCTTTGACCATTCTCGCCCCACCTCTCCAGCCACCAGTTCTAGGATTTCCCGTTGAGTCCTCCATAATATTTCCAATTCACTTGTGTGGTATTTAGAATATAAAGCATGTTCTCTTTATAAATCTCCTGTTTTCATTCTTAAGCACGAATGCACTAATATAATGTATACATCATTCATCTCTAGCTGTGTGTGTCAAGCCCCAAGGTTTCTCCTTTTGTTTGTATCAGATTGTTTCAGCACCAAAGAAACTGAAAACTCGATGCTGATAGCAGCAGCAGTGGCTGCTCCTTGCTTCAGACTGATTATAACTCCTTTAGGTCCCCATGACAAAGAGGCTGCTGAAATCACCATTGATTGCTCTGTTTCTCCCACGCCAAAGCAATCTGTTAAATCAGTGCAAAATAGATTTTTGCAACTTGAAGCTACAAGCATTCAATTGGTTTCTAAGCTGCCACATCAGTCAGATATTTAAAAAATCATCAACAAACCACGTGATTACATGATGTGTTCTATTTATGTACATTTTTTTCTTGATCATAATATAATGTATGTAGAATAAAAAGTACAGGGAAGCATACTACACTGCATGGGCTACTTCGTGTAGGCTACTTGTGAATCATTTCAGTGCAGTTACTATAGCAAATTTCTAAGCAATACTTGACTATTAAAGGCAGTATGTTCTTTGGTCACTTAAAGCTGATAAAATCCCAGAGGCATTGCCTTGACCAGTTTCTAATTTGGGGGAATTAAATTTTGCCTTCGATCTACTGCTTTCAGTAGTTGCAGTTGAGTAAGGTATTATTCTCAGGCGTTGTTAGGGTTTCTACAGTTATCTCTTCTCCACACTTCCTATTGAAACTTGTTATAACAGGTTACCTGAGCTTTAAATCTGTCAAATGTACTCAACCACAGAGTTAACATTGTTTCAAAGATGTGTGGATAAATTTCTACAAGTGTCATGTTTGTCAAGAGCTTTTAGGCCTTGGGGACTACAAGTAATTTGATACTATTGAGAAAGATGGAATTTTCATTTCTTTTCAGTACTGAAATTGTATGAAACTACCAAGCATGTTGAAAATAGGAATTTATTGCTTTGTAGAGATTTTCCACGTGGGTAAAAAAAAGAAATTGGAAAGATCCATATGATGGTAAATAAAACAAACAACTTCAGACAACTAGGAAGTATAGTTAATTTATTTCAAAATATAAACCCCCAAATCTTACGAGAGCAGACCTAGCTTGGGTAGATTGTTTTAGAAAACATTTACTAAGGAACTAATCCAAGGTAAGTACACACATTGGTCCTGATTGATATTCTTTCCTGCTGGCTTCCCAACTTCTGCATGAGTTCTTAATTGCAGAGGTCTATGTATAAGGGGGAAGGGGGCAATACTTCATGTTATTTTAAGATCAGCCATACTCAGTGCCACTATGCTTACAATGAGAGAGAATTGCCTTAGTTCCAACCCCTCCTACTTCCTGTTTAAGCTCAAGAGGTTGTCTCTACTCTGATCCACAGATTATAAAAATAAATAATTTTGTAAAAATTACATATTATATACAAGGTATTTTCATATAACTTACAGCCATTCATCCCCACTACAATCTCCATTTCACAGTAGAGAAAAGTATAGATTACAGACGTTAAGTCATTCATCCAAAATTAGCAAAGAGCAGAGTTGTTATTGGAAACTCTGGTCCTCTTGAATTATTAATGATGAGAATGGAAGAATTTACCTCTACCTAGACCCAAATACAAGCACCCAAGAAGAAAGTATCTCCTAAGAGGGTTCACTGTTGTTCTTTGTGTAATCAGAATGAGAAAATTGTTGTTATAGTGGTCAAAAAAACTTAAAGTGTCCTCTGACTAATCTGGTGTAAATTCTTCATAACATGAACTCAAAAACAAACAAACCCATTGCCATCGAGTCGAATCTGACTCATAGTGACCCTATAAGACAGAGTCGAACTGCCCCATAGGGTTTCCAAGTAAAGGCTGGTGGATTCAAACTGCCGACCTTTTGGTTAGCAGCCGAGCTCTTAACCACTGTGCCAACATGAACTCAGTTGCCCAATATTATCACAATGATCTAATTTTGGACTAGGAATATCCTGGTAAGATGAAATAGTGTCCATAAATGCCACCTTGTAACTGGGACATAATCTATAGTCAGGATTCGTGAACCCTCTCTAGTAACCAAGCTGATGCATGAGAATTACTCTTTCCTTTTGCCAAATCTATATACTTACTTATTTGTTTTATGTAAGTTTTTTTCTTAATGTATCTATTGAGAGAAAACTGTGAAACAAAGAACGAGAGGGACTTGGAATCTGAAGGTCAGGTTTCACGTTCTGGCTCTGTCCCTGTGATCTTGTGGAAGTTACTTAGCCTATGGGAAACCAATCTTAAATGAGTGGTTGTGATGATTAACAGAGATGATGTTTGTAAAAGTGCTTTGTAAACTGTGAAGTACCGTATAAAGTTTAGATACTAAGTTTAATAGCTACATCTGAACATTTCAATTGGAGGTTTTGCTCAGTGGCCAAATTCTTGGCCAAATTTTATTGGTTTGTTGCTTGTTGTTGATTTGGTTTGTTCCTTCTCTGTGCAGTTTATGAAGGTGATCTGAAACACTCAGAACTCATATCAGCTTATGTTTGAGAGCTAATTGCTGGTGAACCAAAAGTGGTGAGGTTTTGCCTCTTGTTTTAAATCAACCCTATGTTTCTTATGTGTCAGTCTCTTAATTTGCTGGTAAATCTTGGGACCATTACCTTATTTTGACCAAATGTAACTTAAGAATTGCCACGTATACTTTTAAGTTAAATATATGCTTCAGTCATGGTACGTTTTAAAACAAAATGGGATATTTTAATTTTTCTAAAGAATATAGGGTCTTTGACAGTTTATGAATTCCCAAAGAATTTGAACTGAGTATTATTTTTAATGACTATCACTATCCTAAATTACCAAACTCTTCAGTGTCTTTAAGCAAGGTATCTTATTTTAGCCATAAAATAATTCAATGTAGCTTTACATTTAAAACCTTGGCTAAACCAATATAGCTCAGAAAAGTGAACTTTAGTTTTCAAGGTTTATTTTGCTATTATGTTGTCATAGTATAATCAAGGAAAAACTACACACCATCTCCTGCTCCTCATTTTAGTGGTGTAGAGCTGATAATTTTCTGGACACTCTTACACAGATTATAATCATACTTTCTCTAAAAGGTTTACTTCAAGTGTGACAGTTTGGGGGCAATTTAAATTCTCAATATTAGTTACTCTTCCTCACTGTTTCTGTGTGAAAATCCATTCCTTCAATTGCAGTTTGCAGGCAAGACATATTTTGTCATGTAGTGATCTGATCCTGTTATCTGTTTTCTCTATTCCTATTTCTGAGCAGTCAAGTGTCAACAGAGAAAGTTGAGATTCTTTATAAATCTCTCATATTTCCAAACTATGTCTAGTATCCTTAAATCCAATACTCCAACTCCACCCTCATCACTCTCCCTCTCAATAGTCCTTACACTGTCATTGCTAAGTAGAAGTCTGTATAAATAAGTTCCTTCAACTTTTTCTTCTCTCCAGCTTGGATCTCTCTTTTCACTCTGTATCTTTTCAAATTCTCTTCTTTTTAAGGGAGAGGTGTCCTTCCTTTCCTTACAATTGTAACCCCTATTCCTATGCTCATAATTCTACTCATATGCATCTACAGGAAATTTATTTCATCTATTGTCCATGACTAAAGAGCCCTGGTTACATAGTGGTTAAAGATTTTGGCTGTTACCCTAAAGGCCAGAGCTTTGAACCCACCAGCTACTCTGCTGGATAAAGATGTGGCAGTCTCCTTCTGTAAAGGCTACGGCCTTGGAAAATCTATGGGCCAGTCATACTCTGTTGTATAGGGTCACTATGAGTTGGAATCAATTTGATGGCAATGAGTTTGGTTTTTGGTTTATTATCCATGACTGTAGGCAGAACAAACCTTTTGGCCAAATGACAAATAAAGTAAGGAAAGTTTTCTTCTTTTCTCCTTTATTTCAATGTCCTTACCTGCTGCAGTTTTACCTTAGGAGCTCTTTCCACCATAAAGTGTAGTTCCCTCCACTAGTGGCCATATTTGGGAATATAGCTGATAAAGTACTAGGGTATTAATAACTGATAATTGCAAAAGGATTGACCCTTGACCCTCCTCAGGAATAATTGAATTTTAATTTGATATGGGGTATGGGAGTGCTGAAACCTACCAGCTTTGAAACTCTTTAATAATGAATCCCTAAGGATAGCATTTCAGTCATTAGCAAAGAACATAGTTTGGGGCAGATACCTTTTCCAATGCCCTTTAAATCACACCAGATAAGCAGGCGCCTATTTTGGCTACTTTAAAATTGGTCTTGTTCACCACTCATAATGTTATTCTTGTCATAGTTTGAGTGGATATTCTCTAGAATTATTTGGAAGATGGTAAAATGCCCAAGTGTTGGAATGTGAAGCAATGCTGTCTTAGTGCTGGTTATTACAATATTCGCAAGCAATGTTTTGCAGTAGCCTAGTACTTCCAGATGTCTAACGGGTTCAGATAGAAAACTCTTGTCTAGATAGTCCAATGGGTAACATTTGAATCATTGTCTGTTAAATAAATTTTCTGTTTTGTTTAAAGCATGTTGCTTCAGTGCTGTAATATTTAGTTTTTTTCCCCAAATGCTTGCTCCAAATTGCAAAATTAAATAGTTGAATGCCTATCTTCCTGATAGCCATCTTGGAGCAGTTGTAATCTAGATAGGTTTTATTTTGGTTCTTCTGGAAATCCTCATTGGACTTTCCACGTGAATACTTTTCTAAACAGGCGCCTTACTTGTCTTCCCCTTCCGATCACTGGCCAGCCCAGCTCCTGCCCTTTAAGGCTAGACCTTGTGTAAAATTCCAATTTTCATCAAAAATAATTAAGACTATTCATTAATGCTTCTTGTAGACAGTGCTGTGATATCCATAATCTCTATTATTATGCGACACAGCTTTCTATTGGTGGGCTTTAGGATAAGCTGTCTTTTCCTCTTTACTAAACATAACCTTTAAATAAATACTTAACCAGAGAATAACTAGAGTTTAAAATAGATTTACTGTGGTTTTTCTGGAATACTTTTAATAATTGACAAGTTCAAGTCATAACGTTTTACTTATACATTGATATGCAACCTTGTTAAATAAGTAGCTCGTAATGACATGCAGCATTTAGAGGAGGATATTGGTGGAATTCTGTCCAATGGACCTTAGCATTCTTAAATTCATTCATGGTATCATTAAGATGGCTTTCTATTAAGTCAGACATTTATAGATTCTTTCATTCACAAGTGCCACTTACTCTTTCTTTGTCCATCATCTTTCATAATTCCAAGCAATAGCTCCAGCTTTTGATTCATCAGCTGCAGGACTCCTTCATTTACTGTTTGGTGATATCCCCACTCTTCTACAACTTCCTGTTTAATGGCATTAATTTTAGCTGTAGTTAGCAAATTTTCTTCCACAATGGCCTGCTACCATTCTGCAATATTTTATTCTACCTACTTTCCTGTTCTGAATGGGGATGGGAGAAAGAGGGTTGAGGGGGGCTGTTGGGATGCATTGTTGGCCTGTCCTTTGTTCTGTCATTTTCTAGTTTAGTGAATTAGTAATAATTGCATAATTCCATTCCTCTTGACTATTTCATGTGAGTCCTGGGGAATGTGACAGGGTGATTGGTTGACTTGTATCTCCCAAACCCCTCTCAGATTACTTTCTTGCTGGCTCTTGAACTTTTTTTGTAGCACCTAATCACTGAGTAGTAACAATCATTCCACTGTCCATGATGTAAGACTGACCTTTAGGGAAAGCAACAACCTTCACTTTTGCTTTGCCTCTTCTTATTTTGGTCACAGTAATCAAGACCTCCATGAATGAGACTTCAACATATTAATTTCTTTTCTTTCTTTTGGGATTGTCACATCATCTTAAAAGGAATAAAATGACAACCATTCCTCGATGAGGAGCCACTTGTATTTAACTAAAAAAGTTTTGTGATTGTTGCAAGTATGCAGGGGAGTATGAGTTGCTAAATTAAAGAAGTACCTCCCCACCAAACCAGATTGTTGCTTGCAACTTACCTCCACCGGGCCTCTCTGTAAGCCATAGAGAGGGTCATGTGGTGGAGGAAGGAGACCTACATGTCAGTCCTTCAACCTTTGCTCTACATGGCTTGAAGACCACCCAGGTAAATTATTATCTAACTGTTCGGGTCAACAGAACTAGGCCAGTTGGACTATTGTTGTTGTTGGGTGCCACCGAGTTGCCACTGACTCATAGCAACCCTATAGGGCAGAGTAAAACTGTCCCATAGGGTTTACAAGGAGTGGCTGGTGGATTCAAATTGCCAACCTTTTGGTTAGCAGCCAAACTCTTAACCACTGAGCCACCAGGGCTATTTTGAGAGGGTTGTTGTTATTAGTATTATTAATGACTACGAATACTATTAAAAAGAGAAAAGTAGGAGGAAAAAGCCATAAGGGAATTAAGAAAGGGCACATTGACTCATTTTGTTCTACCCCAGCTGTTGTTCTTCCCCATAAGGGACTGTGATTGATGATACAAGGTTGATAGTATATTATCTTCCTGTAAAAGATGACTAAAATAGTATCTCTAGAGACTTTTATCATCTACTTTCTGACCAAAGGTTCAACCAAAACTTATAGTGAAAAAAATATTAAAAAGTTCTGAAAAAGTTCGTCCTTGCTTTCTTATTCTAAATTAGTTCTCATTTCAACCAAACCAGTTAGCCTAGATTAACTGTGTCAGCATATGAATCATGAAACCTCTCAGCAATAAACCATTATAGCTTGAAATTAAAGATAATAAGATGGATTTAAATAATAAGGTTTCAAGAATGAGAAAAACATAATAAGACATAGAAGGAATTATTGCAGAAAATGTAAAGATAAATAATAAAGATTCCAAGAACAAAGAAGAACATGATGGTCTATACAGAAAGTAGAGACAGAAATTTATTGCCAGGAGAATCAGAGATTTCTAAGTGTGTGTGTGTGTGTGTGTGTGTGTGTGTGTGTGTGTGTATGTAGCTATGTGTGTATATGTAGATATGTATGTATTTATGTGTATATATGTATATATATATATTCACTTCCACAGTACACATACATACTCGTTGCTGTTGAGTAGATTCTGACTCATAGCAACCCTATAGGACAGAGTAGAAC
>NW_004443996.1:5337776-5360333 GCF_000243295.1 Trichechus manatus latirostris
ACATACACATAAATACATACACATCTACATATATACACATACATATACACATATAAAATCATAAGATACAGGGAAGGAAATAAAATATTGATGTCTTCTCTCTACCTATCTTTCTTCTCAAAAATAAATTGTTCTGGAAGAAAGGAGGAGAAAATCATGATTATTCAAAAAGACAAAAAAAAGGAAATGAAGCATCTGAAAGCTGCAGAATTCAAGGACTATAGACTACATTGAAAAGGGACTTGAATAAGAAGATATTGAAATTGAAAATTGGGAGGAAGAGAGATGTGAAAAGGAAGGGACTGGGAATGGAGGTGGGTAGAAAGCAATGGCAGCTAGCATATCGTGGGATAACACTGTCTAGGGAAAAGTGAGCAAGGGGAGAAGAAATAAGAACTTCAAAATTATTTTTAGATACCATTAATTTTTTTAACACATCTGAAACTAATATCTTTGGGCTCCACACAAGTTTTATACTGCTAAAAAACTGATCAAAATTAACTACCTTCGAAATTTTGACCTCTTGGTTTGGGCTCATGAAAAATAAAATCTCAATTGGAATTTTATTTAACAGCGATCTATTCATCCTGCAGTATTCACTTGGCATAGCTAAGCAGAGGAGGCACTGAATATGAATTTTGTGGCTCAGGTTTTCTAATGATTCAACCCACTGTTAATAGAAAATCTATCCCCTTTTACGACTGCCTTAAGTGATGAATAATGAGTTACTTTATCTACCGCTATAGTTCCATTTCTGGTTACAGTAAACTCTGCTTTTAAACACACTCAGAAACAAGGGATTCTAGTTTGTGGACTGCTTTATCCTTAGGTCCTTTCAAGTATGAGCCATCTGATGTTTCCTACAGCTCTAAGGAGTAGACCCCAGTGGTAATTTGAGAAGATAAAACAAAAGGGACAAAATGGCAGTGTGAGGAATAGGTTGGAGCCTGTGATTTCCTTTGAAAACTGACACTTCAGTCAAGTATTTATTGATCACATGATATAGATTGGAGTTTTCTTTTTAAGTATCTAAGATGTGGGGCACTTTCTTCTATGGCCGGTGTTATACAGAGTGAAGTATTAGGCACAGTGCAGTTAAGTGATTTTCTTCTATTACTCTGCAAGGAGAGGAAAGGAGGTAGAAGGTAGGAGGTGTCAGCAAGCCAGGTGCCCCTATTTTCAATCCAGCTTTTCCTCTGAGTTCTCTCTGCTTCTAACTTCAGAGTCTACCCTTCAAGTCAGACTAGAAATTACAGTTATGAAAACAATAAATAAAATCTAGAAACCAATTAAACATTATAACTACCCACAAACAACTGTTCCTTCTAAAACTACAGCAGTTCCTGCCAGGCTAGATACCCAAAGCCACCAACCAAAATGAAAGCTTGAATCTCACCCATTACTCAAATAGTGAAACTCTTGGAATGTATGTTTGTGTATGCACTAAGCTTCTTGGGATAAAAAGCTTGAGTCAGGCAATTTGTATGTTTTGTGAAGTACTTGTCAAATCAGAGCTTAAGCCATATCTCTAGTTTTGATTGCAAATCTAAGATTTTCACCAATTGTGGGAATATTTCTTCAAAGGAGACAATAATATTTGCCTTCATGGTCATAATCTTCCCCAGGAATGTTGACCAGGTTATTAATTTTAAAAGCCATTTAGATTTAAATCAGTACATGTGTCAGTAAATGATTTCACATAGTTTGAGTTAGTATATATTGTTCAGAGGAGAAAAACATTACTTATGTGTGCATTAGCATTTTCATTTTTACTGCAACAATACATCATTCCTTTTTCCAGGTGCTAAGAAATGCTAGTGAAAAATGCACTCCATATCTCAGGTAAAAACCTATGGCAGACTTTTAAGAAGCTGCACATTTAAGTAGAAATATCAGCTAAAAGCTGAGGGAAGCATGCTTCATAATCACTGCCTATTTGTGCACCCCCTCCCAAGAGAATTGATACCTTTTGCTTCTTCTGTGTGATTACTTATTGCAATTTCTGATGCAGTGCTTGGTCAGTAATTAAGCAGATGGGCAGGAAGAATTCTAGAACCTCTAGATGGCTCCTATGACTCAGAAAAAATAAGTGGCATTGGTTACAGCAGCTGAAAAGAATGATCATTTAGTCTCTGACAATGTGCACTATGAATAAATGTGTAGGTGTATGAAGGAGAAAAGAGACCTAGAGACAGAAAGGGAGATGGAGAGCTAATAGTGATTCATGCCAAGTATAAACACAGAAGTAATTTTAAAAGCAATGGGTGACAGTCTATAAAATAAGCCCATTTAACTCTTTACTAAGAAGAAATCGTTGTGCTTAAAGCTGCCAAATATTTTTCCTTCAAAAACCCTGTTTGGATGATTTGTGTGACTTTTCATTTTAGAATTTATATGATTGGTGTTCTGTAAAATGGAACTTAAGCTAGAAAAATCTGAAGTAAAATAATAAAAATAAATAAATAAACTTTTCCCATCCACTATTTAAGTTAATAGCAGGGAGAAAATGGATTTTCTTCACTTGAAATAAACAAAAGGAGCTTTCAGAATTGTGTTTATGGGAAATAATTAAACATACTTTGAACTTTAGTGATTTCAATTGAGTATACGAGCACTTCTCAATTGGGTTTGGTATTAACATTTTAAAATGCCATTCCTAGCATGTATGTAAATCAGAGCGTAACCTAATGATTAGATTAGTGTAGCAGTGAGTGGATCTCCGCAAGGGCTGTGCAGAGGCCTGGCTAGGCACATTCACATTTGACCTTTCCTTGCAGCACACAAGCACTAATTGGGTATTGCCAGGAGCGTGGGGTTGAAAGGGACACTAAACCCAGAGTGTTCATCTGCCCTAAGTGCTAAGCAATGTGATCCTTTTACTGGTTTACTTATTCTTTCGGTTTATAAAAAGAGTCTATTGCAAAGGCCTCTTGAGTATATATACATAATTAATAACACAACTTTCTTTGTCCAGGCACTTAAGCACTTGTCAAACAGGGAGAATCACATTATTAAAGAGGAGAAGAAAGGGAGGAGATTACCCTAAGCAACATTTGATGAACTATAGAAGTCCTTTCCTGTCAGTGATCATAACTGACAGGGGATAGGGTTTAATAGATAAGAATAAAAATGAAAGAAAAATGAGACTGTGTGGCTATCAATGTGCAACAAAAGCTGAAGGGATTCTGGCCGTTGTCTATGGAATATGATTTAAGGGATACTCAAAAGTCTTCCATAGTGCCTGAAGGTGTCACTCTTTGGGGTTAGGAAAATATTGAAGGCCCTTATCACTGTCCTAATTTTCTACTTCTAAGCAAAAGCTCATGAGGCCTTTATCATCTGTTAATATCTTAACATGGATTATCTTCTGAGATTAGTTTTAATCACCTAGCAAGGCCTTGAGAAGAAAGAACACAGGGTAGGTGAGTGTTGCTAGTGAGCAACAGGAGAAAGGTCCAGAGCATAGATGACTATCCCAGCTAAATAGGTTTGGGTTGGGAACTTGGGCATTTGGGGAGATAATATAAAGGAAATGGAGGCCTAGGCATCATATAGGCAGGGGCTGAAAGAGAAGAGGGAAAGAAGACATAAGCACAAGGCTTCAAAGCCCCTCTTCCTCTTTTATAGCTTAGCTGAGTACACTAGCCTAGTCTAATACATTGTCCTCTGTATGTGGCATCTGTTTTCTTCAGGCTTTATTGAACAAAGGATGACCACAGTAGTGAAAGAAAACATTTAACAACCACAGGCCACCTCCTTTACCTTTCTGGATCCTTTCTTTTCATGTTCACAGACAGGAAAGAGAGATATAAACCAGCCTGGCTTACAGGGGACAAGGACATTGTCCTCTCCTGTGAGCATTGAGTATAAAGCTGAGAAGAAATGCCTTGAGGAAGAGTGGAGTATGATATCAATTAATTGAAAACAACTTGGTCAAAAGTTTTGGGTTGGTTTACAAGCTTCTTTGTGAAAAGCCACATGTAAGAGCAATATGAGTTTAAGCAGTGTCAAGGAACTCTTTTATCTCTATAGTATTGGTGGATATGGAACTTTAGGGTTGGGGGGATCAGCCTTAACCCAGAAGAGTGAGTCAGCAGGAAATCAATCAGTTTACAGAAATCCCTTAATATGAGTCTTTAAAATGTTGCCTTTGCATGGAATCTGGCTATGAAGAAGAGTGACACTGATAAAGAGCTGGAAATTCTATACCACAAGTAACTTATTAGTGTTTTTTTTTTTTTTTAACTCCTGAACACCCTAATTTTCAAGTATGAATAAACAGTGGGGGGAAGACATTGCTTATGTGTGATCCTGAATAGAGGATTGGAAAAGACAAAAGCAATCCTGGTGCTTTGTTAAAATGCTGGTTCTCATCCTCTAAGCCAAATAAGGACTGAAATAACCAAGGAGATGGAGAGTAGGCCCTAACACAATCTCTGTCTAGACAAGAGAAGGATAAGGGATAATATAATTGCCGGATGCAAGAAAATGAAGAGGGTTTATATAGAGAAAAAGGAGATACTGATCAGTTGTCTTCTATGATCATCAAAGACTTTGCAGAGAAAAAACAGATTTATTTTAAAGCAGGATGGATCTTGGCTGGTTAAAAACAAGTTTTTGAGCGTTAGATTAAAATGGGAATGAAAACTATGTGAGAAAGGTTGTGGAGTCTCTAGGAATTATTGAGGAATAATAATCAATGGATCATGGGTATATACAAATTTGCAATACTATTCTTCATAACTTTTTGTTATGAAGATATTTAAAATAATCAAAAATAATAATGTTGCCATTGTGGGAGATTATTTTCTTTTTAAAATTTCTCTGTGTTTTCTAATAATCCCACAACGAGCACAGTGTTTCTTTTATAATGAGAAAAAAATAACTTAAAATGCTAATGTGAAAAGATGAAGGAAATACCTCTATTTCATATAGATTGGACATTTCTACTTTTCCCTACCCAAACCTCTTTGATAATTTTCTCTAGTTTTTCTTTATGTCTGACATCTTGATTCTGTTAAGCTCCCAAAAATTTACTCAACAAACATTTTTAAGTGTTGATGTTGTACTCTATTAAGTATCCTATAAATATAACTAAAGCAGAGTTATGAATAGGCTGCTATGGAAGCTCAGAGGAGTGAAGTCCTTGAGGGATGCTCAATATCAAATCTGCAAGAGTGAATTTGAGTGAGATGAGTAGATGGCTGTCCCAGCTAAACAGGATTGGGTGGGGAACTTGGGCAGTTGGGGAGATAATATAAGCACAGTTGAGTCCTAGGTATCATATGGGCTGGAGCTAAAAGAGAAGAGGGAAAGAAGACATAAAGAGGAAGAAAGGAGAGTATTTCAGACACAGGAAGCACTATTTGCAAAAACACAGAGTTGTAAAAGGTCTGACCCTATCTAGGGAATGGTGAGAAGTTCAATGAAGAAGAAGGAAGAGTCAAGGTTGAAATCTAGGTTTCTGACTTGGGCAGCAAGGTAAAGAATGAGGCCATTTATTCAGAATAGGATTAAATGAGGAGGAGCACTTTGAGCAGTTTTGCATTGGAGATTGGAAGTTGATAAGTTCAGTGTTGGATATGTTAAATTAGAGTAGCCCAAGGGAAATTCAAGCGGAGATGTCTAATAGTTTAGTAGGGAGATCTGGGTTAGAAATGAAATTTGTGATTTATTAGTATGTAGGAATAAGATCACATGGGTATAGTGTGTAAAATGAAAAAAACTTAAGGGCTGAAAGTAAAACACTAAAAAACACCAATATTTAAGAGACTTTCCAAGGATGTAGAGCTCTCCTCAAAAAAGACACAAAAGCAGTAGCTAGATAGCTAGGAAAAGGAGGAGAATGTGGTGTGTTAGAAACCAAAATAAGAAGGGATATTTCAATAACAGAGAGAGGTCAATGTGACCATTGGATTTACCAATGAGTTGGTCATTGTTGATTTTGGCGATTTCAAAGGATCACTGAGATGGAAACAAGGTTATAATAGGTGGAAGAGTGAATGCGAGAGGAAACAATGAGTGTTGATAACTCTTTTAAAAAAGCTCTGCAGATGCAAGAAATATTACAATAACTGGAGGGGGCGTCAGATCAAGGGAAGCCATGGTGTTTAGTTTTTGGTTTTTTTTTTAAGATAGAGACTCTAACATGTTTTAGTGCTGTTGTAAAGAGTTAATAGGGAGGTAAAGGTTAAAATACAGGAGAGAGAGAAAAAGAGAGGGAGAGAGTGTTTGGGGTGGGAACTTGATAGAATGTCAACTCTGAGAAAGCAAGAAGCAATAGGATCAAGAGCACACGTGAAGTTATTAACCTTAGATCAGAGGTAGGTCACCTCTTACATTGTGACCGGAGGGAAAGAAGAGAGACTGGGTGCCAAGCAGAGTAGTTATGTTTGTAGGTGGCATGGCAGAAAGTTTGAGCAGTTCTCATATGATGTTTTATCTGAAGAGACTATGAGGCTGGGATTGTGAGTTGGTAGGAGGGTAAGAAGCTTTGAAGTAGCTGCTAATAGAGGGGGAGATGGGAGGATTTCAGGTTGGCATTCACAGCAAGTTGAGATTGTTGTTTTTAGGTGCCATCAAGTCAGCTTCTACTAATAGCTACCCTGTGTATAACAGAACGAAATGTTGGCTAGTCCTGTGCCATCCTCACAATCATTGTTATGTTTGAGCCCATTGTTGCAGCTACTGTGTCATTCCATCTTGTTAAGGGTTTTCCTCTTTTTTTCTGATTCTCTACCATGCTTGATGTCCTTCTCCAGAGTTTGGTCCTTCCTGATAACGTGTCCAAAATATGAGAGAAAAAGTCTCACCATCCTTGCTTCTAAGGAGCATTCTGGCTATACTTCCTCCAAGACAGATTTGTTTGTTCTTCTGACTGTCAATGCACAATATTCTTCACCAACACCATAATTCAAATGTGTCAATTCTTCTTCAGTCTTCCTTTCTCATTGTTCAGCTTTCACCTGCATATGAGGCAATTGAAAACACCACGGCCTGGGTCAGGCACGCCTTAGTCATCAAAGTGAAATACTTATTTTTTAAGATTTTAAAGAGATCATTTGTAACAGATTTTCCCAATGCAATATATATTTGATTTCTTGACTGCTGCTTCCATGGGCATTGATTGCAGATCCAAGTAAAATGAAATCCTTGACAACTTCAACATTTTCTCCATTTATCATAATATTGCTTATTGGTTCAGTTGTGGGGATTTTTGTTTTCTTCATGTTGAGGTGTAATCCATACTGAAGACGGTAGTCTTTGACTTTTTCATCAGAAATACCTATTTTCAACAAAACAGATGTTGAATATACATGTGGACCTCACTAGATGGAATACACAGGAATCAAATTGACTACGTTTGTAGAAAGAGACAATGGAGAAGCTCAATATCATTAGTCAAGATAAGGTCAGGGACCGACTGTGGATCAGATCATCAATTGCTTGTATGGAAGTTCAAGCTGAAGCTGAAGAAAATTAAAACATATCCATGGGAGCCAAAGTACACTCTTGAATTTAGAGACCATCTCAAGAATAGATTTGATGCACTAAACACTAATGACTGAAGACCAGAATAGTTGTGGGATGACATCCAGGAGATCATACATGAAGAAAGCAAAAGGTCATTAAAAAGAAAAGAAAGAAAAGACCAAAATGAATGTCAGAAGAGACTCTGAAACTTGATCTTGAGTGCAGAGTAGCTAAAGCAAACAGAACAAATGATGAAGTAAAAGAACTGAAGATTTCAAAGGGAGGCTCAAGAAGACAAAATATTATAATGACATGTATAAAAACCTGGAGTTAGAAAATCAAAAGGGAAGAACACGCTCAGCATTTCTCAAGCTGAAAGAACTGAAGAAAGAATTCCAGCCTCAAGATGCAATGTTGAAGGATTTTATGGGCAAAATATTGAACAACCCAGGAAGCATCAAAAGAAGATGGAAGGAATGCACAGAGTCACTGTCAAAAAAAAATTTGGTCAATGATCAACCGTTTCAGAAGGTAGCATATGATCAAGTACTGATGATACTGAAGAAAGAAGTCCAAGTAACACTGAAGGCATTGGAGGAAAGCAAGGGTCCAGGAATTGACGGAATACCAGTTGGGATACTTCAAAAAACAGATGCAACACTGGAAGCGTTCACCTGTCTATATCAAGAAATTTGGAAGACAGCTACCTGACCGACCAACTGGAAGAGATCTATGTTTGTGCCCATTCGAAATAAAGGTGATCCAACAGAATGCTGATATTATTGAACAATATCATTAATATACACAAGTAAAGTTTTGCTGAAGATAATTCAAAAATGGTTGCAGTAGTACATCAACAGATAACTGCCAGAAATTCCAGCTGGATTCAGAAGAGGACATGGAACAAGGGATATCATTGCTAATGTCAGATGGATCTTGGCTGAAAGCAGAGAATACCATAAAGATGTTTATCAGTGTTTTATTGACTATGCAAAGGCATTCAACCACATGGATCATAACAAATTACAGATAACATTGCAAAGAATGGGAATTCCAGAACACTTAATTGTGCTCATGAGGAATCTGTATATAGATAAAAAGGCAGGCATTGGAAGAGAACGAGGGGCTACTGCGTGGTTTAAAATCGGAAAAGGTGTGCATTAGGGTTGTATCTTTTCACCATATTTTTTCAATCTGTATGCTGAGCAAATAATCTGAGAAGCTGAACTATATGAAGAAGAATGTGGCGTCAGAATTGGAGGACGATTCATTAACAACCTATAATATGTAGATGACATAATCTTGCTTGCCAAAAGTGTAGATGACTTGAAGCACTTACTGATGAAGATCAAAGACCACAGCCTTCTGTATGGATTACATCTCAACATAAAGAAAGTTGAGATTAGAGACCAAGAATTTGCATTACACCAATTTGTAATTTTCTCCAACAACCTCCCAGAGCCCAGAATAGCAGTGGTAGAGAGATGAACATTTGGATTGATACATAGTTTGAATTTTATCAGGTGGATGCTACATAAAGACAATGGAACAAGAAAGATGAGGAAATTGGCAAGATAATAATTAGAATGAAGGAAAATGGGAGCTAGGCTAGATAGATAGAGACGTTAAGAGAGGAAAGGCCTGATAATCTCTTTGACTATTCTATTTTTTCTCAGTTTTGTTTCCAAGGGAGTTGTAGTCTAAGATTCTTGAAATATGTCACAACTACAGTAGCCTTTATTGCATGTAAATGTCCCAAGAGCAAAGGTGGAAATCATGTCCTGGAGAGAGACAAATGTTAAATCTAAAATACCAAGTCCTTGAAAGTAACATTTCAGGGGTTGAGGCTAAGCAGAGAAAGGAAGTCAATAGCAATGATCTGGGATGATAGAGAAGGTAGTAAAGCAAAAGCATGAGATTTAAACTTAGCAAAATTCTGGAGGCACAATCCAAGTGCTGGTGGTAGCTTTCTATGTCACTCAAGGTATGGCTTGAGCAGGTGCACCCAATTGATTAAGAGGCACAAAAGTAGTGGGAGGGGAAGTGTTTGATAGGTTTTTGTAACTGACTTGATATAATGGGTAAAAGAAAGTGGTGAATTATAGATGAAAGAATGTGGTTAAAATGGAGTGAGAGAGAGAGAGAAAAGGGACTTTTTTATGGGGGAAATATGATAATTTCTGTTTTGACTTGAGGAATCTGTAGTAATTATTAATACTATGTAAGCATTTTCAATAGCAAATACGAGACTGGAAGAAACCTGAAGGAAGAAGCCATAAAAGTGAATGAACTTTCTCAGATAAAGAGTGAGAAAAAGAGCAGGGACATTAAAAACTAAGTCTACAGAAAGGTATAGAAGGAAGAATAATTAGTGAAGTAAGTAAAGAATATTCAGGAAGGAGGGGAAAGAATCAAGATACATACTGTCACAGAAGTCAAAGGAAGAAAGAGTTTCAAGGTGGAGGTGATGGACAACAATGTGCTGTGAAGAGAGAATGTAGATTTCTTAACAAGGAGTTCATTGGTGAACTCTGAGAAAGCAGTAACTGGTGATGTAAAGCAAAAGTAAAACTGAAGACATTACATAGAAAGAGAAGAAAGCTCATGTAGATCATTCGAGAAGTTTGACCATGAAAGGAAACAGAAAATAAGGTGGTTGCTAGAGGGAGCAGTAGGATTAAATAACAGTTGTTTTCAAGGTTGAGTAGACCTGTGCCTCCAGAAATTTGTTAAAGTTTGAAATATTTCATTGTTATTGCATGCATGTTCTGGTTGTAAAATCTTTTAGTTATTAACCAAAACCATCAAGCCATAAACCAATGTACAGAACCAATAAAGACCTTCAGCTGATTTTGCAGTGGTGCTAGAATATTAATGCCATAGCCATGTTAGTTCACGGTTAATCATTTATAATTTACCCTGATAATGTTTTTGTTTAATTGGAGTTTTGGAATAGATTCCCAAGAGTTTATATGACAGTATAAATGATTACATTATAAACATGGGCTAAGTTTTTATCTTGGAATACTAATGGTATTTAATGCTTAGAACTAACAGTTTTTAGCCTTAGTCCTTGGAATTCATTTTTCTGACCCTTGATTATGACTCCAGAAACATGAAAAATCATCAGTTTTCATAAATATAATTTATTGAGAAGCAGTTCAATGGTGTAAATATACTTTAGGACTGAATAGAGGAACCATATTATTTTGTTTGTTTGTTGGGGCAGAGTAGAATAGTGGGAATAGGAAAAATAGCCACTCTGTGGGAAATCAGCTTCTGTGTGTGGGTTTGTTTTTGTTTTTGTTTTTTTTTTTGGTTGTTGTTGTTGTTGTTTTTTTGCCTCATTCTTCATTATGTTCTCCCTTTACCACAGTGGTGAGTAGTGGAAAGAGCATAGCCTTTGGACACAGACAGATATTGATTCTAGCTTCAGCTATGTCACTAATTAGCTCTGGGCACGTAATCTCTCTGAATTTCACATTTACAAAATGGGGCTGATATTATCTACTTAGTAGTTTTGAGGATTTAATGATGTAACATTATTATTATTATCATCTAGTACGTTGCCTTGGCTATTTTTTTTTTCTTTTCTCCTTGCATTTTTCTTCTTCTTCAAACCTAACCATTCTTGTCCATAAAATTGGATGCTACTTATATTGCTTTTATTCATATCAGCTTCAAAGCTTATAGTCAACTATTACCTCAGTCCAGGGTCACTAACAATCATGAATTTGGTGGTCTTGGTAATTGATTCTAACAGTAATATGAAGAGATGTTTTCAAACGATACCTTTGAAGAATGAGAAAAAAGAAATCATCATATACTGGTAAAATATTTACTTCTAATGGGGAAAACTCTATATTTTTTCTATTACATCACATTATTTGGGAGAGTTGAAAAGGAAGGAGATAGGGACATATTAGTTTGATGGACAAAAATGTTCTTTCATTTATCCACTCTCTAAGATGAAGGGATACTTTCATTTCCCCTCATCACTAAATCTTGCTTTAAAAAGTATAAAACCTGTTTCTCTTTCTTTTTTTTTGTCATTTGAGTTTTTTTTCTTTTTTTTTTATTGTACTTTAGGTGAAGGTTTACAGAACAAATAGTTTCTCATTAAACAGTCAGTACACACATTGTTTTATGACATTGGTTAACAACGCCACAACATGTCAACCCTCTCCTTTCTTGACCTTTTTTTTTGGGGGGGGGGTGAAACTATACATAGCCAAAGATACACTATTTCAAAAATTTCTACATGCACAGTTCAGTGACATCGATTATGTTCTTCCAGTCGTGCTGCTATTCTCACTTTAGATGAAGGTTTACAGAACATAATAGTTTCTCATTAAACAGTACACATGTTGCCCTATGACAATGGTTAACAACCCCACTACATGTAAACACTGTCCTTACTCAACCTTGGGTTCCCTATCACCAGTCTTCCTGTCCCCTTCTGCCCTCCAGTCCCTGTCCCTGGACTGCTGTGCCTCATTAGTCCCATTTTATTTTATTGGGAAGTCCAATCCCCGCCTGAACGGTGAATCTCAGAAGTGACTTCACCACCGAGCTAAAAGGATGTCTGGGGGCCACACTCTTGGGGTCTCTCCAGTCTCTTTCAGGCCAGTAAATCTGGTCTTGTTTTTGTATGTTAAATTTTTGCTCTATATCCTTCTCCAGCTCTGTCCAGAACCCTCTGTTGTGATCCTGGTCAGAGCAGTCAGTGGTGGTAGCCAGGCACCATGTAGCTGTACTGGACTCAGTCTGGTGGAGGCCTTGGTAGCTGTGGTCCATTAGTCCTTTGGACTAATCTTTTCCTTGTATCCTGTTCTCTTCATTCTCCCTTGCTCCCAAAGGGGTGAGACCAGTGGAGTATCTTAGATGGCTGCTCACAGGCTTTTAAGACCACAGACACTACTCACCAAGGTAGAATGTAGAACATTGTCTTTATAAACTGTGTCATGCCAACTGAGCTAGATGTTCCCCAAGACCATGGTCACCACAGCCCTCTTCCCAGCAATTCAGTCCCTCAGGGAGTTTGGATGTGTCAATTGAGATTTTTTTTTATTGTAGTAAATATACATGTAACAAAACATTAGATATTTCAACAATCTTCACATGTACAGTTCAGTGACATTAATTATGTTCATCACATTGTTCAACTATCACCATTTCCCATTCCCAAATTTTACCATCACCCTTAACAGAAGCTCAGTGTTCCCTAGGTATTGAGCCCTCTTTTCTCCCTCCATCCCACACTCAACCCTAGTTAACTACTAATGAACTTTGGTCTCTATACACTTGCCTATTCATATAAGTGGAATCATATAATATTTGTTCCTTTGTGACTGACTTATTTCACTCAGCATCCAATCGAGATTTAAGCTCATTTGTTGGGAACTCAGACTGGCACAGACTGAAAGCATTCTGATGAGGTCAGTTTAAGGTTTTCTATTGTTTCTCAGATGCTACTGAGTTTCTGCCATGGCCGGTGGATGGCATTAGCAACGTTTAAGTCTGGAGTAGACCATGCACTAGGTTCAGGGCATATAATTGCCCTAGGCTTGAGGATATGCTTGTGTTTCTTGTAAGTTTTGTTGGTGTGGAGCTGGTGCCATGGTATCTACGTATCCTGGTTATTCTGATTTTGAAAAAATGGGACTCATAAGCTGCTTGGGGATGGATTGTGTCAACTTTTTTTTATTGTGCTTTAGATGAAGGTTTACAAAGCAAATTAGTTTCTCATTGAACAATTAATACACATGTAGTTTCCTGACATTGGTTGCCAATCCCACGGCAAGTCAACACTCTCCCCTTCTCAACCTTGGGTTCCCTGTTGCCAGCTTTCCTGTCTCTTCCTCCCTTCTCGTCCTTGCCACTGGGTTGGTGTGCCCATTTAGTCTCATTCTGTTTTATGGGCCTGTCTAATTTTTGGCTGAAGGGTAAGTCTCAGGAGTGACTTCAATATTGAGTTAAAATGGTGTCTGAGGGCCGTACTCTTGGGGTTTCTCCAGTCTCTGTCAGACCAGTAAGTCTGGTCTTTTGTTGTTGTTGTTGTTGTGAATTAAAATTGTGTTGTACGTTTTTCTCCTGCTCTGTCCAGGACCCTCTACTGTTATCCCCGTCAGAGCAGTCAGTGATGGTAGCCAGGCACCATCTAGTTGTGCTGGACTCAGTCTGGTGGAGGCTGTGGTAGTTGTGGTCCATTAGTCCTTTGGACTAATCTTTCCCTTGTGTCTTTGGTTTTCTTCCCTTGCTCCAGACAGGGTGAGACCAGTGGATTATTTTAGATGACCGCTCACAAGCTTTTAAGACCCCAGACACTACTCACTAAAGTAGGATGTAGAACATTTTCTTTATAAACCATGTTATACCAATTGAGCTAGATGTTCCCAGAGACCATGTTCACCACAGCCCTCTGCTCAGCAATTCAGTCCCTCAGGGAGTTTGGATGTGTCTATGGAGCTTCCATGACCTTTCCTTTTACAAGTTGTGCTGGCTTCCCCAGTATTGTGTACTGTCTTATACTTCACCAAAGTTACCACTTATCTGTTGTCTATTTTGTTCCCCCTACCCCTCTCATCCCTCATAAACAACAAAAATTGTTTCTTTTTGTGTGTAAACTTTATCTGTGATTAGTATTGCCACTCCTGCTCTTTTTTGGTTACTGTTTGCTTGATATATTTTTTACCTCCTTTTGTTTTTAGTATATTTATGTTATTGTTTCTAAGGTGTGTCTCTTGTAGATGGCACATTTAATGGGCCCTTGTTTTTAATCCAGTCTGTCACTCTCTCTCTCTTTATGGGTGCATTTAACCCATTTACATTCAGTGTGATTATTGTTAGATGTGTTTATTGCTTTTATTTTGTAGTACTTTTTTTGTGGTACTGACGTTTTCTTTGTTCCTCTTAATTTCCTGTGCTTAATTCTTTTTGTTTGTGGATTTTTTTTACATTTCTTTCACTTTTGTAGATTTTATTTTTACTGAGACTTTATGTTTTTCTTCCTTATTTTGATTAGTAGGTTTTTTTTTTAACTTTCATTATGTTTACCTTGAAATTTACCCCATATTCCTAAGTTTAAACCAGTCTTTTGTTACTTGATAATATCTTGACTTCCTCTCCATTTGAAAGTTCTGTACCTACACCTTTTATTCCTTCTTTTATTGTTCTGACATTGTTGTCATTTACAGATTGACCTCACTGGTTCCCTGTTGTAAATCTTTTAGTTTTGTTTTATCTTTGACAGTTCATGACCTAGGTTATTATTTGGCTGATGCTGCTTTGTATCCTTGATTCAGGTTGTTGTCTGATGTTGCTGTTTCTGTAACTGAAGGACTACCTTTAATAATTCTCATAAGTTTGGTTTGGTTTTCATGTATTCGCTTAATTTCTGTTTATCTAGAAATGTCCTAGTTTCACCATGATATTTGAGTGGGAGTTTTGCAGGATACATTAGTCTTGGTTGGCATTGTTTTTCTTTCAAGGTGTTGTATATGTCTTTCCATTGCTTTTTTGACTGCATGTTTTCTGCAGAGTAATCCAAACTTAGTCTTATTGTTTCCCCTTCGTATGTGACTTTTTGTTTTTCTTGAGCTGCTCTCTGGGTTCTTTCTTTTTCTTTGGTTTTAGCGAATGTGATTATGATATGTCTTCATGACTTTGTTTTGAGGGCTATCCTATATTGGGTTTGTTGAGTTTCTTGAAAGGTCAGCTTTTCATCTTTCATGATATTAGGCATGTTTTCTGTAAGCAAGTCTTCAATTATCCTTTCTATGTTTTCCGTTTTCTTGCCCTATTCTGGAACCCTGATTACACACAAATTTTTGCTTTTGATTGTATCCCACTCATTCTCAGGTTTTCTTCATTCATTTCTCTGATTTTTTCCTTAAACAAAGTGGTATCCAAGAATTTGTCTTCAATTTCACTGATCCTGTCTTGCATTGTTTCAAATTTGCTCCTAAAACCTTCCATGATACTGTCCATTTCTGAAATCTTGTTTATCTTTTGGATTACTAATTGCTGTTTTTGTATGATTTCTAGTTGTTTATTTATTTTGACTTTTGTTACTGTATTATTTTCCTGAATTCTTCCATTGCTTTGTCTGTGTTTTCTCTGATTTTGTCTGTATTTTCCATGATTTTATCAATTTTTTCCTTATTTTTGTCTGTATTTTCCTTAATCTCTTGGAGAGCCTTGAATATTAGAGTTTTAACTTCCCTATCAGGTAGTTGTACTGCCTCTTCTTCTACAGAAAGGTCATCTGGTGTTTTATTTTGGTCACTTTCTGGAGCCATCTTGTCCTTTTATTTTTTTTTTACATGTTTTGATATTTTCTGCTGTCTCTGGGAGATTCAGGAATTATTTTCTTTGCTTATTGGTTGTAGATTTGTTTGTTTATTCCTGCTCTTTTGTTTTATTTGGTTATGTCTGGGCAGGCAGGCTGGGTGTGCTTTGTTGCTTTCTGTTCTGTGGGCATGATATTCCTTACTACCTTGTCCAGGTGGACAAGGCCAGTTGGTCAACTATGGTGCAGCAGGGCAGATCCAGTCGGGGAGGGGGAAGAGGCAGAGATGGGTTGTTTGCAGCACATACCAAGGTCTATGGGCCGGGCCAGCAGCAGTTCAGGGTGACATCCTGTTGTCTGCACCTGTGCTGCTTGGGCATGTGGCACATGGTGTGCAGTTTATATAGGAAGAAGGGAAGGGAGAAGATGATGTGTGGAGCTAAGTGGGTGAGAGGAAGAAGAGAAAGAAGAAAGAGAAACAGAAGCAAAAAAAGGAAAAAATGATGGAAAAAAAATAATTAAGAAGAAATTGGAGTGGTGGTGAGGTGATGTCTCTCTCACTGAGCAGTGCAGCATGGTCCATTAGAAAGTGGCAGTGGCAGCACAGAGCCTAGATGGGAGAGAGAAGGAAAAGGGAGAAGGGAAAAGATAATGAAAAATAAAAAATAGGGCGGTGAAGGAGCAGTCTTTGGGGGTGGCACAGACCCAGGGAGGCTGTGTGCCAGAGGCTTTCCAGCTGAGTGGTATAGCACAGCCAACCCAGAAGGGTGGGCAGCACATAGGGCTAGATGGGTGTGAGAAAGGAAACAAAAGAAGGGAGAGAGAGAGAAGAAACAATGACAAAAAAGTAAAAACAAACAAAAAAGAGAAAAAAAAAAGAAATGTGCTGAGAAAGCCTGCCAGTGGGTGCAGTGCATACCCCAGGAGACCGTGTGCCAGTGGCTCTCTAGCTGAGCAGTGTGGCACAGCCCTTTAAAAAGGGGTGAGCATGGCACACAGGGCTAACTAGGCAGTAGAAAGGAATGGAAGGAAGAGTGACAGAAGAAATTGATAAAAGAAAAAAAAGGTGCTGAGGTTGCCTGCCGGTGGGATGACACAGACCCAGGGAAGCTATGTGCCAGTGGCCCTCTAGCCTAGCAATGGTACACAGTCCATCAAAACGGGGTGGAGATGGCACAAGAGGTTATGGGAGATGGAGAAAGGAAATGAAGGCAGGGAGAGGGACATAAGGAACTAGAAAAAAAGTGGCACTGAGGGAGCCTGCCAGTGGGATGGCATAGACAGGGGAAGCTGTTTGTCAGTGACTTTCTAGCCAAGTGGTGTGGCACAGCCCAACAAGAAGGGACAGGGAGGAGGCAGGACAAAGATGGTGGAGTAGTCAGACTCTTCCTGTGATCCTTCTTACAGCAAAGACCCAAAAAAACAAATGAACCAATTATATATGACAATCTAGGAGCCCTAAACATCAAAGGCAAAGTTAAGGAATCAGACTGAGTCGCAGTGGGAGGGAGAGATGATTCAAAAGCAGCAAGGAGGTGCCAGACTTGACCTGGCAGGAGCCGGCACTCTTCAGGCCGGATAGGCTGGTGTGCACGGTGAGGAAAGCAGTGGCGTTCTGGAGGCGTTTTCCACATCGGGAGAGACTGAGTGGCAGGGAGTCTACTCATACCTCTAGAACCAATGAAAAGTGGTGCTCAATTGGCAAAAGATAAGTACATGCATCTGACCTACCATGCGTATCAAAAAACACCCTTTCTGGGAAAAACCTCTCTCCCGTTTACCTGCACCCTCCCCACTTTGCACCAGGTCCCACGCCAGCTTCAGCAATAGCCGAGTTCCCTGTGCCTGAAGTGGGCCCCATCACACCCACTAAATTATTCTCCTGGCCTTGGAGAGACAACAAATTAACAAACAGGAAAAAATAATCTGCCAGGTTATGCACAACTCCTCTGCTTAGACATAGGAATAAGGGTCCATGGACTTTGAATGCCTTTCACCCATGCATAGACTTGTGTAGGCGCATTTCAACAGCATAGGCCCTCATTAGCAGAGTACAACAGGGTATATAGCTGAAGCCTAACATCAACTGTATCAGCTATATGGTGAAATGGCAGATTCATAACATTTGACACTGCTCTGCGCATTAAGCAGGATCCTCACCTACCCACATCAAGGGCCTGATGACTGATGGCTCCACCCATGCCACCTAGCCACCTGTGACAAGGGTCCAGGAATAAGTGGTGCCTCCCAGTCCTTAAGCCAACAGCATTGGGTGCTCATAGTCTGGCTGCAAAACCTAATGACCTATGTGCTCTAGGAAACAGGGACATGCTTTCCTCCTGGACACTAAGGGGCAGCCAAAAGCCCCCTGCCTTGCTCAGCACGTGACCACCTACTGCAGCCAGATACCTGTGCCTACACCAATCATCTCTGTATGTCTAGGACTGTAGGTGAGAGCCTGCACCACACACTTCATGACCGACTACCTGGACACCGGAGCTGAATCCATACAAGAAAAGTAAACAGACTCCTGGGCTCACATCCTAGTAACAGATCTAACCAACTGGTGACAGGATGTTAGAACCTCAAAGGAGCTAATAATCAAACTAGCTCACACGAGCAGCCTACTTGGGCATGTCAAAAAAAAAAAAAAAAAAAAAAAAAAACAAGAAGCTAGCACACAGTAATGCGGCACAGATTCAGCATCTTGGACTACAGCCACCAAGGAAGGCAGACAGAGAGAATGGGAAGGCAAATTCACAAAGCTCCCAACGGGAGACAGAGCACCTAGTAACCAGGGATACATGCTTTCCCACCTCCTATCCTTCTTCTCTGTACAAATCCTCTACCAAAGGGCCACGGTTGCTCATCCAGAGAGACACCAGCTCACTGCCTCCCGGATTCACCATTTTGGACCTCAGCCGCCAAGAACTGCGAACAGGGAGTATGGGAAGGAAACCTCACAGAGCTCCCAGCAGGAGATGGAGCACCCGGTAACCAGGAATTCACGCTTTCCCACCCCCAACCCTTCTTCCCTCTACACAGCCTCCACCACTTTCCAGCAGGCCACAGTAGCTCAGCCAGATTGACATAAATTCACTGACACCCAGATTCACCCTGTCCACATTGGCCGGCTCCTTCAGTCCCTTTTTTTTCTGTTTGTTATTATTTTTGGCTTTTTTTCTTTCTTCTCTCTCTCTCACTCCCTTCCTTTCATTTCCCCACCCAGCTAGCACCACGTGCCATCTCGACCCCCTCTTGACAAGCTGTGCCACAACACTTGGCTAGAAAGCCAACAGCACATGGCTTCCCTTTCCTTGCCACCTCATCAGCAGGCTCCTTCAGCGGCATTTGTTTTTTAGATTTCTTATCTCACTTTCCCTTCCTTCCTTTACTTTCTCCTGCCCACCTAGCCACATGTGCCATCTCCACTCCTCCCAGATGGGCTATGCCATGTTGCTCGGCTAGAGAGCCACCGGCACACAGCCTCCCTGGGTCCCTGCCACCCCACTGGCAGGCTCCCTCAGTGACATTTTTATTTTTTTTTGGTTTCTTATCTCTCTTTCCCTGCCTTCCTTTCCTTTCTCCTGGCGACCTAGCTGCATGTGCCATTTCTGTCCCTTCTTTTTTTTTTTTTTAGGAAAGAACATGATAATCTTTTGTAGTGTGTTAAGTGAGAGTTTACAATTCAAGTCAGTTTCTCATACAAAAATTTATACACACATTGCTATGTGACCCTAGTTGCTCTGCCTATACCGTGACAGCACACTCCTCTTTTCCACCCCAGATTTCCCATGTCCATTCAATCACCTCCTGACCCTCTCTGCCTTCTCATCTCACCTCTGGACAGAAGCTGCCCATTTAATTTCATGTATCTACTTGAGCTAAGAAGAACACTCCTCAGGAGTATCAGTTTATGTCCCATAGTCCAGTCTAATCTTTGTCTGAAGAGTTGGCCTCAGTAATGCTTTCAGCTCTGGGCCAACAGAGAGTCTGGGGGCCATGTCTCCCTGGTACCCTCCAGTCTCAGACAAACCATTAAGTCTAGTCTTTTTACTAGAATTTGAGTTCTGCATCTCACTTTTCTCCTACTCCGTCACGGACTCTCTGTTGTGTTCCCTGTCTGAGTGGTCATTGGTGGTAGCCAGGCACCATCTAGTTCTTCTGGTCTCAGGCTGATGGAGTCTCTGGTTTACATGGCTCTTTCTGTCTCTTGGGCTAATATTTTCCTTGTGTCTTTGGTGTTATTCATTCTCCTTTGCTCTAGGTGGGTTGGGACCAATTGATGCATCTTAGATGGTCACTCGCTAGCTTTTAAGACCCCAGACTCCACTCACCAAAGCGGGGTGCAGAACATTTTCTTAATAAACTTTGTTATGCCTATTGCCCTTGATGTTCCGTGAAACCAAGGTCCCCAGACCCCCACCCCTGCTACTCTATATCTTGAAGTGATTGGTTGTATTCAGGAAACTTCTTAGCTCTTGGTTTAGTCCAGTTGTGCTGACTTCCCCTGTAGTGTGCACTGTCCTTACCTTCACCTAAGATAATTCTTGTCTACTATCGAGTTAGTGAATACCCGTCTCCCTCCCTCCCCACCCTCCTAACTGTCAAACAATGTTTTCTTCTGTATTTAAACCTTTTCTTGAGTTCTCATAACAGTGGTCTTATACAATATTTGTCCTTTTGCGACTAATTTCACTCAGCATAATGATTAACAGATTCCTCCATGTTATAAGATGTTTCACAGATTCATTGTTGTTCTTTATTGTTGCATAGTATTCCATTGTGTGAATATACCATAATTTGTTTATCCATTTGTCCATTGATGGGCATATAGGTTGTTTCCATTTTTTGCTATTGTGAACAGTGCTGCAACGAACTTGGTGTGCATATATCCATTCATGTGACGGCTCTTATTTCTCTAGGATATAGTCCAAGGAGTGGGATTGCTAGATGGTATGGTATTTCTATTTCTAGCTTTTTTTTTTTTTGAGTTTGCCAGAGCATCTATACGTTTATTGGGTGCAGACCACATCCTCAAGGAAACTCCCCTTACAAATGATTGGCTGATCATTTCAGATCACATCATGGAGGTCATTACATTATATCGAAAAATGGAGGATAATTAGATCAGATCACAGAAAGGAGGATAATTTCATAATACTGAGAATAATGGCCTAGCCAAGTTGACATATAACATTAACTATCACAATCTATATATATCATCTATATCTGTCATCTATCTATGTATTATATATCCCCTTATCTCTCTATATCTCTTTCTATTTCTACTCTGTATCTATACAAGGTGCAAATTGAAGGAAATATTCCCTGTCTGTGCTATTGTATATGGAGCCCTGTGGTGCAGTGGTTAAGAGCCCGGCTGTTAACCTAAAGGTCAGCAGTTCAAATCCAACAGCCACTCCTTAGGAACTATTTGGGCCAGTTCTTCTCTGTCCTATAGGGTTGCTATGAGCTGGAATCAACTCAACGGCAATGGGTACATATATACACACACACACACACACACACACACACACATACACACACACTGTTGTATACAGTAACCGCTGATAAATGTGTCTATTGAGTACTTGATACATGGCTAGTGTCACTGAAGAACTGAATTTTGAACTTTATTTACCTTTAATTAATTAAAATTTAAGTTCAAATAGCCACAGTTGCCAACTATTTTTAAAATTTTTTTATTGTACTTTAGATGAAGGTTTACACAACAAATAGTTTATAATTAAACAGTCAGTACGCATAGTGTTTTATGACATTGGTTAACAACCCAATGACATGTCAACACTCTCCCTTCTTGACCTTGAAGAACTTTTTTTTCATGAAAATATACATAGCCAAAGTTACACCATTTTGAAAGTTTCTACATGTACAATTCAATGACATCAATAACATTCTTCTAGTTGTGCTGCTACTCTAACTATCCTTTTCCAAATTATTCCATCACCATTATCTTCAACTCACTGTCCCTTAGGCTTCCCATCAAACCTTTTGAGTTGCTGTTGTCAATTTGATCTCACATAGATAATTCTTTTTTTTTTTTGTACCTTAGATGAAGGTTTTCAGAACAAATAGTTTCTCATTAAATAGTTAATACACATATTGCCCTATGACAATGGTTAACAATCCCATGACATTGGTCAACTCTGTCCCTTCTCAACCTTGGGTTCCCTATCACCAGCTTTCCTGTCCCCTCCTGCCTTCTAGTCCTTGTCCCTGGACTGCTGTGCCTCATTAATCCTGTTTTGTTTTGAGGCTGTCCAATCTCTGGCTGAATGGTGAACTTTGGGAGGGGCTTCACTACTGAGCTAAAAGCGTGTCCGGGGGCCTTATTCTCTGGGTTTCTGCAGTCTGTCAGGCCAGTAAATCTGGTCTTTTTTTTTTGTGAGTTAAAATTCTTTTCTACATTCTTTTCCAGCTCTGTCCAGAACCCTCTGTTGTGATACCTGTTAGAGTAGTCAGTGGTGGTAGTCAGGCACCATGTAGCTGTACTGAACTCAGTCTGGTGGAGGCTTTGGTAGCTGTGGTCCATTAGTCCTTTGGACTAATCTTTTCCTTGTGTCTTGTTCTCTTCATTCTCCCTTGCTCCCGAAGGCCTGAAACCAGTGGAGTATCTTAGATGGCTGCTCACAGGCTTTTAAGATCCCAGACACTACTCACAAGGTAGAATGTAGAACATTGTCTTTATAAACTGTGTTATGCCAATTGAACTAGATGTTCCCCGAGACCACGGTCCCCACAGCCCTCCACCCAGCAATTCAGTCCCTCAG
>NW_004443996.1:5362560-5370751 GCF_000243295.1 Trichechus manatus latirostris
TATGGGAAAGATGAGAGAGAGGAGAGAAGAACAGGAGCCAAAAACATACACACAAACAAAAAAGCGTGCTAAGCGAGCTTGCTATTGGAGTGGAGAGATGAGAGACTGAGAAATGGGGGAAAACAAAAAAGAAAAAAAGAAAAAGGGTAAAAAAATGAATAAATTGAGAAACAGGAAATGTAGTAAGACAAAAAGGGAATAAGAGAGAGAAGAAAACTAAACAAAGAAATGGAAAAATAAAACAAAAAACAAACAAACAAAAAAACCAAAAAAAAAGAAAAAAGGCATTCCTCCAGGGTTGTCCCTGTGCATCTGCACAGAGTAAGGGACCAGCTTCCAAGCTGCATGGTACTGCCCGGCTAGAAGGGGCCCCCAAGCCAAGAAAAGAAAAAGAAAATAAAGAAATCAAAACAGAACAGATCAGACCAAACAAACAAACAAACAAAAAATTCCCGGGGGTCACACCAGCGTGGCAGCACAGGCTGGGAAGCAGTTTTACAGTCACGCGGTGTTTTGCAGCCTTTCAGAAAGAAGCAAAGATGGCGCTCAGAGCCAGGTATTTGAGAGAAAGGAGGGGGAGGTGGTGAAAGGTAAGGAAGCAATGTACAGAAGTGGAAAAAGTCAACACCAGCAGCCAACAGATGGCACTCAGGGATGTGGCCAGTGCAGGCAGGTGGAATCCAAGCGGCACTGGGGGGAAGCTCATGCTTCCTGGCTAATAGACTGTGGCTGCAGGAAGCAGAGGAGTCTAAGTGGGGGTGAAGAAGGGTGGGGGGTGGGAAAGCCTATATCGTGGGTTACCGGTTGTTCTGTCTCCTGCTGGAGGCTCTGTGAAGCTGCTTTCTCGTACCTGCTGTTAGCTGGTACTGATAGGAGTCCAAGATGGCAGATCCATGCTGCGGTAGCTGATAGGGGACCTCTGCATGTATCTTTCCTGGTGCTCTGTTCTCGGTTACTTTCTTATTCCATTTGGTGCTTGGCTGAGTTCTTTATCTCTTCATTTGATGCTTAGGGTTTCAGGATTGACGTGTGACTCTGTTTGACTTAGTTTTTCTGATCTTTGCTGCGGAGGGACGGCGTGGTGCTTCTGACTATAGCACCATGTTGCCTGGAAGTCTCTATTTCTAGCTTTTTAAGGAAGTGCCAAACTGATTTCCAAAGTGGTTGTACCATTTTACATTCCCACCAACAATGTATAACTGTTCCAGTCTCCCCACAACCTCTCCAACATTTATTATTTTGGGTTTTTTGGATTAATGCTAGCTTTGTTGGGGTGAGATGGTATCTCATTGTAGTTTTGATTTGCATTTCTCTAATGGCTAATGATCGTGAGCATTTCCTCATGTGTCTGTTAGCCGCCTGAATGTCTTCTTTGGAGAAGAGCTTGTTCATATCCTTTGTTCATTTAATTGGGTTATATGTCTTTTTGTTTTGGAGGTTTTGCAGTACCTTGTAGATTTTAGAGATTAAACACTGATAGGATTTGTTGTAGCCAAATTTTTTTTCCCAGCCTGTAGGTTGTCTTTTTATTCTTTTGGTGAAGTGTTTTGATTAGCATAAGAGTTTGATTTTTAAGAGCTCCCAGTTATCTAGTTTCTCTTCTGGTGTTTTGCATTGTTACTCATGGTTTCTATTCTGTTTATGCCACGTATTAGGTCTCCTAGCATTGTCCCTACTTTTTCTTCCATGATCTTTATCGTTTTAGATTTCATATTTAGGTCTTTGATCCATTTTCAGTTAGTTTTTGTGCATGGTGTGAGGTATGGGTCTTGATTCAGTTTTTTACAGTTGGATATCAAGTTACGCCAGCAACATTTGTTAAAGAAACTATCTTTTACCCAATTAACAGGCTTGGGGCATTTGTCAAATATCAGCTGCTCATAGGTGGATGAATTTACGTCTGGATTCTCAATTCTGTTCCAGTGATCTATGTATTTGTTGTTGTACCAGTACCAGGCTGTTTTGACTCGGGTGGTGGTAAAACAGTTTCTAAAATCAGGTAGTGTGAGGCCTCCCACTTTGTTCTTCTTCTTAAGTAATGCTTTACTTACCCAGGGTCTCTTCCATTTCCATATGAACTTGGTGATTCGTTTCTCTATCTCATTAAAAAATGCTGTTGGGATTAGGATCTGGATTGCAATGTATCTGTAGATCGCTTAGGGTAGCACTGACATTTTCACAATGTTGAGTCTTCCTATCCATTAGCAAGGTATGTTTTTCCACTTATGTAGGTCTCTTTTGGTTTCTAGCACTAGTGTCTTGTAGTTTTCATTGTATAGGTCTTTTACATCTCTGGTTAGATTTATTCCTAAGTATTTTATCTTCTTGGGGGATATTGTAACTGGTATTGATTTGGTGATTTCCTCTTCAAAGTTCTCTCTGTTGGTGTGGAGGAATCCAACTGATTTTTGTATGTTTCTCTTGTATCCTGATATTTTGCTAAAATCTTCTATTAGTTTCAGTAATTTTCTCGTGGATTCTTTAGGGTTTTCTGTGTATAAGATCATATTATCTGCAAATAGGGATACTTTTACTTCTTCCTTACCAATTTGGATGCCCTTTATTTCTTTTTCTAGCCTAACTGCTCAGGTTAGGACCTGCAGCACAATGTTGAATAAGAGTGGTGATAAAGGGCATCCTTGTGTGGTTCCCGATCTCCAGGGGAATGCTTTAAGATTCTCTCCATTTAGGATGATGTTGGCTGTTGGCTTTGTATAAATGCCCTTTATTATGTTCAGGAATTACCCTTCTATTCCTATTTTGCTGAGAGTTTTTATCATGAATGTGTGTGGGACTTTGCCAAATGCCTTTTGTGCATCAATTGATAAGATCATGTGTTTTTTGTTTTATTTATGTGGTGGATTATGCTGATTATTTTTCTAATATTGAACCATTCTTGTATAGCTGGTATAAATCCCACTTGATCATGTTTGTCTTAGTCATTGATTGCTTCTATAACAGAAATACCACAAATGGATGTCTTTAACGAAGAGAAATTTATTTCTTCATAGTAAAGTAGGCTAAAAGTCCAAATTCAGGGCGTCAGCTCCAGGGGAAGGCTTTCTCTTCCTATTGGTCTTCTCATCAATCTTCTCCTGGACTAGGAGCTTCTCCACACAGGGACCGTGGGTCCACAGGACCGCGCTCTGCTCCTGGCACTGCTGTCTTGGTGGTATGAAGTCCCCAACTCTCTGCTTGCTTCCCTTTCCTTTTATCTCTTGTAAGATAAAAGGTGGTGCAGGCCACAACCCAGGGAAACTCCCTTTACATTGGATCAGGGATATGACCTGGGTAAGGGTGTTACAATCCCCCCCAATCCTCTTTAACATAAAATTACAAGCACAAAATGGAGGACAACCACACAATACTGAGAATCATGGCCCAGCCAAATTGATACACACATTTTTTGGGGGACATAATTCATCCATGACAGTGGTGAATTATTTTTTTGATATGTTGTTGAATTCTATTGGCTGGAATTTTGTTGAGGATTTTTACATCTACGATCATAAGGAATATTGGTCTGTCATTTTCTTTTTTTGTGGTGCCTTTACCTGGTTTTGGTATCAGGGTTATGCTGGCTTCATAGAATGAGTTTGAGAGTATTCCATCCTTTTCTATACTCTGAAATACCTTTAGTAGTAGTGGTGTTAACTCTTCTCTGAAAGTTTGGTAGAATTCTCCGTGAAACTGTTAGAGCCAGGGCTTTTTTTGTTGGGAGATTTTAATTACCTTTTCAGTCTCTTCTTTTGTTATAGGTTTGTTTAATTGTCTACCTCTGTTTGTGTTAGTTTAGGTAGGTAGTGAGTGTCTAGAAATTTTTCCATTTCCTCTAGGTTTTCAAATTTGTTAGAGTACAATTTTTCATAGCATTCTGTTATGATTCTTTTAATTTCCGTTCAGTCTGTTGTGATATCACCCATCTCATTTCTTATTTGGGTTATTTGCTTCCTTTCCTGTTGTTCTTTCGTCAGTTTGGCCAGTGGTTTATCAATTTTGTTGATTTTTTCAAAGAACCAGCTTTTGGTCTTGCTAACTCTTTCAATTGTTTTTCTATTCTCTATTTCATTTAATTCTGCTCTAATTCTTATCATTTCCTTTCTTCTGGTGCCCAAGGGCTTCTCTTGCTGCTCTCTTTCTATTTGTTCCAGTTGTAGGGTTAATGTTTTGATTTTGGCCCTTTCTTCTTTTTGGATGTGTGCATTTATTGGTATAAACTGACCTCTGAGCACTGCTTTTGCTGTGTCCTAAAGGTTCTGGTAGGATGTGTTTTCATTCTCGTTTGTTCTTTGGAATAGGCATAAATATGGATCTCCTCCAGTCAGTTGGCCAGGTAGCTGTCTTCCAAATTTCTTGGCATAAATGAGTGAGCACTTCCAGCACTGCATCGGTTTGTTGAAACATCTCAGTCGGTATCATTTCAATTCCTGGACCCTTGATTTTCACCAATGCCTTCAGTGCGGCTTGGACTTCTTCCTTCAGTATCATTGGTTCCTGACCATATGCTACCTCCTGAAATGGTTGAATGTCCATCAGTTCTTTTTGGTATAGTGATTCCGTGTATTCCTTCCATCTTCTTTTGATGCTTCCTGCGTTGTTCAATATTTTGCTCATAGAATCCTTCAATATTGCAACTTGAGCCTTGAATTTTTTCTTCAGTTGTTTCAGCTTGAAAAATACCAAGTGTGTTCTTCCCTTTTGGTTTTCTATCTCCAGGTCTTTGTGCATGTCATTATAATGCTTTACTTTGTCTTCTCAAGCCACCCTTTGAAATCTTCTGTTCAGCTCTTTTACTTTAGCATTTCTTCCTTTTGCTTTAGCTACTTGACGTTCAAGAGAAAGTTTCAGAATCTCTTCTGAGACTCTTTTGGTCTTTTCTTTCTTACCTGTCTTTTTAAGGACCTCTTATTTTCTTCATGTATGATGTCCTCAATGTCATTACACAACTTGTCTGGTCTTTGGTCATTAGTGTTCAATGTGTCAAATCTATTCTTGAGATGGTCTCTAAATTCAGGTGGGATATACTCAAGTTTGTACTTTTACTCTCATGACTTATTCTAATTTTCTTCAGCTTCAACTTGAACTTGCGTATGAGCAATTGATGGTCTGTTCCACAGTCGGCCTCTCCCCTTGTTCTGAGTGATGATATTGAGCTTTTCCATCATCTCTTTCCACAGATGTAGTTGATTTGATTCTTATGTATTCCATTTGGCAACTTCCTCATGTATAGTCACTGTTTAAGTTGGTAAAAAAAGGTATTTGCAATGAAGAAGTCATTGGTCTTGCAAAATTCTATCATGCGATCTCCGGTATTGTTTCTGTCACCAAGGCCGTATTTATTATGTTACTTAAATGCCTCCAAACAACTTAGCAATTTAAGGGCATTTAAGTAAAAATAGGAATGGTGGAAATATCTAGGATCATTCTTTTCCAGATATTTGAATCAAATAATTTAATATATAACTGACGAAAACACATCTCTAATTCAAATGTCAGCTTCCTTGAATCATTTTGAAAAGTAAATGGACTATAAATTATGAATAAATAACATAAAAATTCAATGTCATACTCCAGCTGTCCTCTGTCCAACAATAATAAATCCAAGTGCTTGAAATTGCAAATTAACTTTCCCTAAATCTATACCATAAAATGTAAAGTGTTAAGTATCTTTTCAATTGGTAAATACAACAATCTCTTAAAACATCTAATACTTTAATATAATATATTTTAAGTTTCACCACAAACCTGTGTTGACATAATAATACACTGGTTTATTATGACTTAAGATGTATTGAAAGCTAATGACTTACTGGATGCTGTCAATTGGGTTTACAATCCAAGTTAACTCATGTTGATATTTGTAGCATCTAAATGGTGTATAACTAGGGACAATATAATTATTGATAGAAGAACATGGCCAATTGGCTGGTGGCCCAGAAGGTCTAGACTGAGGTGAAAGGGTGTATTTACACCAGGAACTGCCCAAAAATAGAAATAGTTCTGAGATGGGTATGCCAGGAATTGTAAGAAAAAGGAAGTGAATATCCCAAGAGAAAATAGAGGGAAAGGGAATAACTAGGTCTATTTTCCCCTTCAATGCCTCAGGGATATGTAAAACCTAGCCTTTGTAAGGGGAGGAGTCTCACTCAGTGTTCACTCTGCATTTTCTTCCTCTTGTCCAGAGAAAGAGGTGACTTTAAAGAGTTGCATATTTTTGTATTGCAGCCAGCATAAAGCTGTCTCTGCATCTCCAGAGAGCAAGAGTTAAGATGAAATCTCCTATTCTGGGAACTTCTTTCCCCACCAGGCCTATCCCTCTCCCCTCATATTGAATTGACATATTTCTCAGTTCCACCACTGTTCTCCCACAGTCACATGTTTTGTTTTGTTTTGTTTTTTCAGGCTGTACACCAGGGGTGGCAACACACTTATAGACAGAACATACCTGAGACTCAATGCATTCTAGAAAAACACATTGTAGAACATCTGGCTGTAAGTCTGACTCCAATTTTAGCCCATGCTGTTGGCTTCCATTCTTCAAACATCAGCGGACATCCAAGAATCAGGTAAGAGTGTCTAGAAATAGTACTTTGGGTTTTATTATACTGAGAATAAGAAGCAGAGGAATGGAAACTGTTGAATGTTTTCACATCACAACTATGTGCAGACCTACCAAATAGGTTTTATGTTAGAGACTTTCATTAAGAATCTTACACAAGTTCAATGAATTTTGCCTTTGTGGAGATGTGAGGTTGGGGAGGTGGAATAAGATGTGGATTCCAAACAACTTTGACAAGCTAAAGTAGGTAAAAATAAACTAGACAAAGTCCTTTAAAGTCAAGCTCAGAAATGAGTAAAATTACAGAAATGAGTAAAAGATGGTCTTACAATGGTTATGTATACATATAGCAAATAATTGCTTTGGAACTGTGGGAGTCATAGGTCAAAAATTCGAGTAATAGAATGCTGTATAGTAAAAAATGGTGAAGATTATCTTAAGATATAATAAAAGCATAAAGGGGCCAAAATGTAATCTTGGTATAGTCTGTATTAGTTAAGTTTTTATCATTTCTTCCATGTGAAATAATGTATTCAGTTTCATCATCTATGGCTTAAATGAGAACTGAAGTATTTACAGAAGGACCAGGGGAAGGTAGTCAAAATGATTCGTTTGAAGGTCTTAGAAAATTGGCCTGTAAAAGACGCCTAGAAGGACTGAAGGGTTAACTTAACCACAAGTATTCATATAGTTGGAATGATATCATATGAGGGGTGGGAGTGGTGGCTCAGGCAGCCGTTCAACGTGTTCACCCAAGTCAGATCAGAGGAGATGAGCTTTAAATATAGCGGGGCAAATCTGAAGTTTGTTTTCTATGTAACACTTTTCCACACTCTGCCATACTGAAAATGTTGAATGCTTTAAAAGTAAAGACAGAGCAAAATTCCCACCTTTGAGATTTCTCTGAACAAGGAAAGAGCTGCTGTCATAATGAAAAGAGTTTAGAGCAGACTGGCCATATGGCAAAGTAGGTCTATCGGTAGATTTTTGGAAAGAATTTTAGGTAATAGAAGTCTGTTACCACAGCACTGCTCTTGGTAACAGTGTTTTAAAACATTTAGTATTACTAGCTGTGAACGGGAAGGTTTGTGACCCTCGAAACAGCCCTGCTCCTTAAGTAGGCACTTTTATCGATCTGCAGCAGGGTCTTGAGGACTGGTGGTAGCACCTAAAATGCCTAGTCACCTGCTACAGCAGTTCAAGAAAAAGTGGTGCCCTCGAGTCTTTACAGCCAACAGAGTAAGGTGCTCTTAGTCCGGCTACAAAACTCACCTACCTACTCACCCTAGAGAATAGGGACACACTTTCCTTTCAGACTCTCAGGGGCAGCCGTCAGCCCCTGCCTGGCTCAGCGCGTGATCCCCTACCACAGCCAGAGTCCAGTGCCTGCACCAATCACCCATGCCTCTCTAGGACTGGGGGTGAGAGCCTGCGTCACACAATTGGTGACCGACTGCCTGAACATCCGAGCTGAACCCATATAGGAAAATTAATGGACTCCTGTGTGCACATACTCAGTTACAGAACTAACTACCTGGTGACAGGATGTTAGAGATTCAAAGGTGTCGAAAATCAAACTAGTACACAAGAAGCCTATTTAGGCATATCAAAACAAAACAAAATAAGAAGCTA
>NW_004443996.1:5376131-5391118 GCF_000243295.1 Trichechus manatus latirostris
AGATGGTGCCCCACTACCACCAATGAAAGTCCTGACAGGGAACACAACAGAGGGTCCCTGATGGACCAGTAGAATGATGGGATGCAGAACTCAAGTTCTAGTAAGAAGACCAGACTTAATGGTCTGACTAAGACTGGAGGCACCCCGGAAAGCATGGCTCCTGGTCTCTCCATCACCCCAGAACTAAAACAATTTCCAAGGCCATCTCTTCAGACAGGGATTGGACTGGACTGTGGGTCATAAAGTGATACTTGTGAAGAATGTGCCTCTTAGACAAGTAGATACAAGAGACCAAAGGGGGGCCTTCTGTCCAGAGGTGAGATGGGAAGGCAGAGAGAGTTAGGAGCTGGTTGAATATTCATGGGGAATCGGGGGCAGAAGGGAGGAGTGTGCTGTCACAGAATGAGGTGAATGGTTGGGGTCTCATAACAATGTATGCAAAAAAAATCTGTATGGAGACTAACTTGAAATGTAAACTTCATTTAATTAAAACAAAAAAAAAACAAAAAAAATAGTGTTATAATATCTCACAGGGTTGTTGTAAAGCTCAAATAAAAAAATACATGTGTAAGAGCTTTACAAAAAATAAAGTATTACAGAAATACAAGGCATTATTCCATTTAACTATTTAGTTTTCTGTTACAATGAATTGTTTTTCCAGTTGATCTTCATAGTCATATTTATCTGATTTTATAATTGGAGATTGAATAATGTGTAGTGTAATATGAAATCTGCAACACTTTTTTAACTTGGTATAGTTGAGGTCACAAATCTATTCTATAATTGTATCATTATCAGGAAAGATACAAGTTGTCCTTGACAGAGACTACATTTCATCTTAGCTTCTCTTACAACCTACGTTTTAGGTTCACTCATAACTTTCTGATCCTTCATCAACCTTCTATGACAACTCCTCTTTCTATCAACACCCCTCAGATATAGATATTCTTTTCCTTTCACTCTACACACTCTCTCTCTCTCTCTCTCCTCTGTTTCTGATTCTTTTCATCACCTTCTCCTATAGCTTCAACCATATCATTATACACCAATACCTCCTAAATCAATATTTTCAACCAGACCACTCTCCCGGTCTCTAAACACAAATATGCAAATGCCTGCGTAACATCTTTACATAAACTTCTTCAATCACCTCGAATTCAATATGACACAAACCTAATTCATTATTTTCCCCAACCATAAAAATCCTACTATTGGTACTGCCTTCTCTGTTAATGATCTCATCGTTAACCCAGTCATTTGTGCTAGAAAACTGGTAGTTATCTTTAACTCCTCCATTTCCTCATTCCCCCAACCAGTTGGCAAGTTTGGTCAGTTCTGTGCAAGTGTGATCATCCCATCTCCTTGCTTTGAAAATCTTCACTGGATTCTCAGTGTACTCAAAATGAAATCTAAACTCTTTTCAATGGGCTACAACTTCCATCCAAATTTCCAACCTCATTTTAAGTTTTTCATGCCACACTGACCCTTTTTCTACCTTAAAGTTCTCCCTTCTTCCCCATGCTCCAGATTTTGCTTTGCTAATTCCTACTCATCCTTGGGGGTCCAATCTAAATGCCCCCCTTTCTTTCCTTAGAAAAGCTTTTTATAACCCCATCTCTTCCACTAGATTAGAATCTCCTGTTAAGAACTTTTAGGGCTCTCTGTATTTTATTTTTGTATTACTTATTAATAATAACTATTACTAATGTTTATTGATACCATATTATGAGATAGGTGATATTTGTATATGTATTTGATAAATGAGGCTTTATATGGTTAAGTAACATGCTCTACATAACACAACTAGCAAGTAATATAACCTGGGTTCAAATCCCAGCAATTCTGGAGCCAGTGCGCTGAACAACCATGTTATACTGCATCCAACTTCATTGGGACATGAACCATGTTTATCTTGTTCAACTATGTATCTTCAAAAGCTAACTTGGTCATTGACACATAAAAGGTGCTGAATAAATATTTCTTGAATGAATTATTGCATTCATGCATGAATAAATCTCTTGAATCTGTTCCCTCCTCTTCATTTTTTTTTCCTTCACTGCTACTAGTTCAGTTGCTCATTGTTTCTCACCTGGATCATTTCAAGGGCCTCCAACTGGTCTCCTTGTCTCGCTTTCTGGATCTTCCTAGACTGGGAGTTCACCTTGAAAAAACTCTGATACTTTTCTCTTTTGATCTCTCTGGCTCCTCAAAAACTCCTTTGCCTGCAGACATGCTACAGAAGACATCAAGATATTTCTTGACTTTCAGTTCACAATCTAATATGGGAACAGACTTCTGTGTCATTAGTACTGACAGAAAGCAGACTGTATGTTGTCAGAGTGCGGAAACAGAAAATATTTATTCTTACTAGAAGATGGGAGAATCAAAGAAGGCCCTTTGGATTTTAAGATTTAAGTTAGACTTTGAAGAAAGGGCGAGATGATCTTCATAACACGTACGTCTGATCACGTCACCTCCTGGCTTAAAAATCTTGGATGACTCCACATCACCATCAGTATTAAAGCCAACCTCCTTAGAATACAAAACCCTCCACAAGGACTAATGGACCACAACTACCACGACCTCCACCAGACTGAGTCCAGTACAACTAGATGGTGCCCAGCTACCACCACTGACTGCTCTGACTGGGATCACAACAGAGGGTCCTGGACAGAGCTGGAGAAAAATGTAGAACAAAACTCTAAATCATAAAAAAAAAGACCAGACTTACTGGCCTGACAGAGACTGGAGAAACCCCAAAAGTATGGCCCCCAGACACCCTTTTAGCTCAGTAATTAAGTCACTCCTGAGGTTCAACCGTTCAGCTAAAGATTAGACAGCCCCATAAAACAAAACGAGACTAATGGTTCGCAACAGTTCAGGGACTAGGACTAGAAGGCAGGAGGGGACAGGAAAGCTGGTAATCGGGAACCCAGGGCAGAGAATGGACAGTGTTGACATGTTGTGGGGTTGTTAACCATTGTCATAAAACAATATGTGTACTAACTGTTTAATGAGAAACTATTTGTTCTGTAAAACTTCATTTAAAGTACAATAAAATAAAAAATAAAAATTAAAAAAAAAAAACTCAAAGAACCAGGAGAAAAAAAAAAAAAACCCTCCAGGAACTGATATCTGCATACCTCTCCAGCCTCATCTTCTGATATTTCCTCATTTACATATTAAGTATAGACATAAAACTAAACTTTGAAAAACCTTTACATTCCCCTAACTAACCCATGCTGCTTAAGCTTATGCATCTTTGTATAAACCATTCCTGCTACCTCTCTCTTCCCTTCTGTTATGGATTGAATTGTATCCCCCCAAAACATGTGTTAAAGTCCTGACTGCCATACCTGTGACTATAATCCCTTTTGGGAACAGAGTTTCTTTGTCATGTTAATGGCGCCATATCAGTGTAGGGTATGTCTGAAATCCAATCACTTCTGAGTGATAAAAAGAGCAACATAGACACAGAAGCAAACACAAATGGAGAGGAAGATACATGCCACATGGACTTTGCCAAGGAAGCCAAAAAGAACACTAGAGAAGATGAGACAAGGATTTTCCCCCAGAGCAGACAGAAAGAGCCTTCCCCTAGAGCCAGTGCTCTGAATTTGGATTTCTAGCCTCCTAAACTGTGAGAAAATAAATTTCTCTTTGTTAAAGTCACCCACTTGTGGCATTTCTATTATAGCAGCACTAAGAAACTAAGACACCTTCCTTATCTATTCCATTGACTCCCGAGTTTCTGCCATAGCCTAGATTGAATTGTGTCCCCCCCAAAAATATGTTGAAATCCTTACCCCTGTAGCTGTAAATACGACCCTGTTTGGAAATAGGGGTCTTTCTTTTGTTATATTAATGAAGTCATATCAATCAGATTAAGGTGGATCCTAAACCTAATCACTTTTTAAAAAATAATACTTCATTATGTTTTTGGTGAAAGTTTGCACAGCAAGTTAGGTTCCCATTTAACAATTGCTACACATATTGTTTAGAGACGTTGGTTACATTTTTCACAATGTTTTAAAATTCTCAATAATTCCCTTCTGGAGGTTTTGTTTACAGTAATCTGGTTTCCCTGTCCCCTTACCCTTTTATTTTTGCTTTAGAGTAATTGTTGACAATTTGGTCTCATATAGATGATTTTTTAAAGGTGCACAGTACTCATTGGTAATATTTATTTTATGAGCCAATCTGTTATTTAACTAAAAGTTGCCCTCAGGGGGTAGTTTCAGTTCAAGGTTTATGGAGTTTCTCCGAGCAATAGTCTCGAGAGTCCTCTAGTCTCAACCATTCCAGTAAGTCTAGACTTTTTGAACGTTTGAGCTCTGTTCCACACTTTTCTCCCCTTCTATCAGAATCCATCTATTGTGGCCCTGATCATAATGGTCAGTAATGATAGCCAGGCACCATCTAGTTCTTCTGGTCTCAGGGCAGATGTGGCTGTGATTCGTGTAGACTTAAACCTAATCACTTTTGAGTTATAAAAAAAGAACAGAATAGACTCAGACACACACACATAGGGGTAAGACAGATGCCATGTGAGGATCATCTGCAAGCCAAAGAATGCCAAGGAACTTGACTAAAACACTTCTCTCTGAAGCCTTCTTAACTAGACAGATAAGGTCAAATTCCTCTGCTTTTTGTTCTCATAGAATTACATACCTTTCCTCCATAGCACTTATAGTTGTATACATACATTTATTGTGAACATATTTGGTTATTGTCTGATTCCTCCATTAAAATGTAGGTTATTAAATGGTGGGGCCATGTCTATTTTTTCTCACCACTGTTTATATCCATCCTTCAGCACAGTGTCTAACAGAGAGTAGATGCTTAATAATTAATTGTTTGATGAACAAATATTGATCCTTTGTGTTACCTCTATACTTTCTATATACCTCTATTATTGCACTTATCTGTGTCTATTTTCCTTACTAAATCATGAGATCTTTGAAGGCAAGAAGGTTTGATGAAATTACACGCATGACAAAGATTGAAGTACCAAACAAAGTCTTCTATAGAGTAGGATAAGAAAGTCTTCACAGTCACATGTTTTTTCTACAAAGAGGAAAATTGGGCCTAGAAAGTTTAAAAGATTTTCTCAAAGTCACACAACTAGTAGGTATTCCAAATTAGATCCAAATAAAACTTCATAACGTAATAAATGCAAAGGTGGCATCTATTCACTGAAAATTGTTTAATGACTACTTCTCTATATATCCCTTCTCTCATCAACAAGTAGTGTGGTGTAGCATCTGACAGACTTGGATTTAAATCATGACTTGTACCACATGTTAGCTGTGTGACCTTGGGCAAGTTACTTAAACTCTCTTGGTTTCTGTTTCCCCAATTTTTAATATGTACTTAAACATATTTCATGGAGTAGTTGTGAGGATTATAAAAGATAATGCATAAAAATGCCTACTATTTGGTGGGAGGGGTATTTGGGGATGGAGTGTGCATTTTATTGGTTAACTACTACAAATGCATATACATCCTGTTACTGATTTGTATTGATTACACTAGACCAAAATTAGTCGTGTGATTTGCTTTTTGTGGTTATGCAGATGTCCTCATTTTTAAAATTCTAAATTCATTCAATCTACAACTTTGCTCCATAGTCACATTATCTGGATTGATTTTCTTTCCTGGCTTCCTAATTTGCTAAGTAATGGCGATAAATTAATTAAGTTGCATCTTCTAGTGCTTTATAACACTGTTCAGCCTAAAAGAATCTTGTTGCCTCGTTTCTGCTCATAGTTTCAATTAACTGATGTTAGAGTAAAGATTCACGTTTGTACTGGAGAAAAGACCCTGTAATTATTCAACCACCCCTGTTTGTAGCTGCTTGTTAGTATGCTCTGTATTATTTGACTTTCTGCCATTTTATGTTTATTTTAGAACCTTCTTTTTCATTATTACACATTTTTGATACAATACCACACCAGTAACTACAAAGGCCAGCTTAAATTCTCTGTCATCTTTTCCCCTTTCCTAATAAGCTTGTTTTCATAAGGACAATTTAAAATTGCTATTTATTTTCAAGCAATTCCTTTCTTATCAAGAATAAGTATATTATACATTTCATTAATTAGCACTACTGTAGTTATTGTTCAGACTCCCATAAACCAAAGTAGAAGTTGAGAATTTAGGCAGTTTTCTGAACAAGTTTTACATTTCTAAATATTTAACACCAACTTTTTTTTTCCAGTCTTCAAGCAAAACTCACATTTTTCTTAAATCTAGGTAAAATATTAGGGTCAAAGAGGTTTTCTTTTTGTTTAAATCACGTGGATAACTGCCCCATTTCTCCACTTCACTTTGCATGAAGCAACTAATTGAGTGAAAATTTCTACTGAAAATTTCAGTGCAAAAAATAGTCCAAAATAGTGTTGAGCCAAAAAATTGAAGACAAGCAACTGACTGGGAGAAAATTTTCAAAAACCATATATCCAATAAGAATCTAATAACTAAAATATATACAAAAATTCAACAACTTAACAAAAAGACAAATAACCCAATCATAAAATGAGCAAAGGACTTGAATAGGCATTTCACCTAAAAGGACATTCAAATGCCCACCAAACACCCGAAAAGATACTCAGTGTCATTATCCATAAGAGAAATGCAAATCAAAACCATAATGAGATATCATTTCACTCCCACTAGGATGGCTAAGATTAAAAAACAAAACAAAAATAAAAACAGAAAAAAACAAATGTTGATGAGGAAGTGGGGAAATTAGAACCCTAGTTCTTTGCCGGTGGGAATGCAAAATGGTACAGCCTTTGTAGCAAACAGTGTGGTAGTTCCTCCAAAAAACTAAAAATAGCACTACTGTATGACCCAGCAATTAAACTCCTAGTTATATACCCAAAAGACTTGAAAGCAGAGACTCAAATAGATAACTTGTACACCAATGTTCATTGTAACACTATTCACAATAGCCAAAAGGTGGAAACAACCTAAATTCCCCTCAGTGGATGAATGGATAAACAAAATGTGGTACATACATACAATGGAATACTACTCAGCAAGTAGGAGAAATGAAGTCTTGATACATGCTACAATATGGGTGGAGATGGAAGACATTATGCTGAGTGAAATAAGTCAATCACAAAAGGATGTATATTGTATGACCTCACTTATATAAAAACACAAGAAAAGGCAAATGTATAGAAAACAAAGTTTATTGTGGTTACCAGGGGATGGAGGGAGGGGGAAAGGGGGTTAATGGTGATGGAAATATCATGTTGATTAAGGGTACTGTTGCAAAACCCATTACTGTATTTTTATGCAAATAATGTGCAGCTTTCTGCATTTGTTGGCTGCCAGCACCCTCACCTGAAGAGGTATTTTTGTAAACAGGCTATACTAATTTTTTACAGCAATATATGGAAGAGGATTGGCATGGTGGCACTTGTGAGGGTGCCTCGTGATGGGAGGGCACAGCTGGCAAACAAACGCAGAGGGCACATGTAATTAACGTAAAATTATGGTATTGCAATTGATGTCAATAAATTGTATACCTGTAAAAAGTTGAATTGGCAAAAGTTGTGTGATAGATACATTTACAACAATGACAAAAAAGAGTAGCTGCTGAGGTTGCTTATGTACAACCAAAAACCTCATGGGATTTGGTTTCTTAGTTTGGAGGTTTAGGATAATGGTTTCTTGGGACATACCAGTTAATTGGCTTAATAACATGTTTATTGCTCCTGTTCTACTTCCTAGTTCATTGAGTAGTGCCTGGTGTCTTAAAAGCTTGCAAGTGGCCATGCAAGGAACAACAATTAGTTTCTATTAGCCTGAAGCAACAGAGGAAGGAGAATCAGGAATAAGAGGAGGATGTGGAATGTGTGGCTAATTGCCTCCATGAACAATTGCTTCCTTTGCTATGAGACCAGAAGAACTGGATGGTGCCCAGCTACCTATACTGAACATTTTGATCAAAGATTTTAGAGAAGAATCCTGATCAAAAGGGGGAAAATGTGGAACATAATTTCAAATTCTCATGGACTCCAGACTTTCTGGAGCCATGAAGGTTGGATGAACCCCTGAAACTATTGCCCTGAGATAATCTTTAAACCTTAAACCAAAAATATCCCCTGAAGTCTTCTTAAAACCAAACAATAGTTTAGTTAACTAGTAAAAAATGTCTGCCCTGAACATCACGCTCTTTTAAGAACTGTCTATATGAGATCAGATTGGTAACAGCAACTTGAAAGACTAGATAGGAACCTTAGGGAGCAGTGAATTTATGTTTATGTGGGAGGAACAAGTTAGAAAAGGAGGGAGAGAATGGTTACACAATTCAAAGAATGTACTCAATGTCACTGAACAGTACACATAGATACTGTTGAATTGGTGTATGTTTTGCTGTTCATATTCTAAACAACAACAACTAAATAAATAAAATTATATATACATAAACTTAATGCGGAAAAATGTTATGTAAATGAAATCATACAACACGTATCCCTTTGAGTTTTTTTTTTATGCAGCATAATGTCTGGGAGATTTATGCTTTTGGTACAGTATCAACAGTGTTTTCCTTTTTATTGTTGAGCGGTATTCCATTGTATGGATGTGCCATAGTTCGTTTATCCATTCATTCACTGAAGGACTTTTGACTTTTTCCCCAGTTTTTTACTATTACAAATAAAGCTGCTATGAACATTTTGTACAGGTTTTTGTGTAAACAGAAGTTTTATTTCTCTAGGACAAATACCTAGGAGTGTAATTACTAGTGGTAAGTCTATGTTTAATTTTATAAGGAACTGCCAAATTGTTTTCCAGAGTGGCTGTACAATTTTACACTCTCCCCAGGAATGTATGAGAAAGCCAGTTTCTCTACATCCTCACCAGCATTTGGTACTATCTATATTTTTTATTTTAACCTTTCTAGTAAGTGAGTAGTGGTACTTTATCATGGTTACCATTTTCCTAATGGGAAATGATGCTTAATATTTTTTCATATGCTTATTGGCACATATATCCTTTTTGGTAAAGTGCTTGTTCAGTCTTTTCCCTATTTTCTAATCGGATTGTTTTCTTCCTGTTGAGTTTACAGAGTTCTTTATATACTTTGGATAGGAGTCTGTCAGATATGTGATTTGCAAATATTTTTCCAGTTTATGGCTGGTCTTTTCAACCTCTTAACAGGGTCTTTCACAGAGCAGAAGTTTATAATTTTGATGAGGTCCAATTTGTCAGGGTGATATTTTATGAATTGTGCTTTTGATGTCATGTCTAAGAACTCTTTGCCTAACCCTAAGTCACAAAGATTTTCTCCTATGTTTTCTTCTAAAAGTTTTATAATTTTACATTGTATTATATGATCCATATTGTTTGCTGTTGCTTTTTATTATGTATGATTTATTAAATATTACTTTTATTATTTGCTATTTCTTTAGCCTCAGTCTGACCAACCAAAACCAAACTCGTTGCCTTGAGTCGATTCTGACTCATAGAAACCCAATAGACAGAGTAGAACTGCCACATAGAGTTTCCAAGGCTATAATCTTTACGGGAGCAGACCGCCATATCTTTCTCTTGTGGAGTGGCTGGTAGATTCAAACAGCTGACCTTCTGGTTAGCAGCTAGATGCTTTAACCACTATGCCAACAGGGCTCCTTGCCTCAGTCTTAGGCATTTTGTCCTGGTTCTCAGGAGTGTCATTTTGTCAGTGATACTGCCTCTCCTTCCCATGGCATCCAAATTCTGCCTTGTATTCTTTGGTGGGGCCTATGAAGAAGAGAGTTTGCTGCCTCTTCCCATTGATAGAAAGCTTCTAACTGTCTGGACCTTGGATAGGTTTCTGCCCCTTCCCTTTTTTTTCTTTTACCTTTCCCCAGTAGCAGTGAGTCTTCATCTGTTCCCTGTGGAGCAACAGTGTGTGCTGTCCCCTTCCCCTGCCACCACTCAGTAGCATTTATGCAGAATTTGTGTCTTTTCAGCAGCAGTAGCTATCCCCTTCTTCTAAGCCCACAGTGTTCAGGGAGGTTTTTCTGTCTTGCCCTGTATCTTTCTCGTGATCACCAGATGTAGGTCGGTGGAGAATAGCGTGAGAGTGGATTCCAACTTCCCTTGTGTCTGCAGCTCCAGGAAGTTCTATGATATCATGCTATCTGTGGTGCAGTGAATTACTTAACGTGTTGCTTCTAGCCAGTCTTTGTGACTCAAACACAATGATTGAGTGGGACTATGCAAATAAGGTATATGGAACCTGTGCTGGTTGGGGTTACATGTCAACTCGGCTAGGCCATGATTCCCAGTATTGTATGATTGTCCTCCATTTTGTGATCTGATGCAATTATCCTCCATATTGTGATGTGTTGTGAATCCTAGCCTGTGTGCTGTGGTTGTGTTAATGAGACAGGATTAGGGACGTATCTTGAGTCACCACCTTACTAGAGGGTGTGACTTAAGTCACTACCCTTACCCTAGTCGCTACCCTTACTAAAGGGTGTGACTCAAGTCACCACTTTCTCAAGTAGGGGGAGTTTCCTTGAGGGTGTGTTCTGCATCAAATTTACGTGGATTCTCTGAGGAAGTTCTCTCTCTTTCACTCTGGATCCTGCATCTGGTTTGTGATCATCTGACCTCTGGTTCTTGAGATTGAGCCAGCAGCCTTCCATTTGACCTGATTCTCCAGCTTCCACAGTCTTGTGAGCCAGCATCCTGTCATCTGGCCTGCCAGTTTGGGTTCATTAGTCCCTGCATCCATGTGGGTTGGGAGAAGCCGCCAGCCTGACGCCTGAACCACAAATTTGGGACTTGCCAGCCGTCACAACTGCGTGAGCCATTTCCTTGAGATAAGGTTTGTGATTTCTGTGAGACTTTGCATCAAATTATGGAACCCAAAGACAGGAGGAAGAGTGCTGGGGGAGGAGTAGTAGTTGATGTTAGAGATGATGGAGTAGGACAGCAGTCTGGAAAAGTTGGACATTTGGGACATCTTAACCTCCGCCTCATAGGAACAAACTTTGTGCTGATCCTTATAAAAGAAATTACTCATTCACTATCCCACAACTGGATTTTAGCAATGTATGGAAACCCTGGTGGTGTAGTGGTTAAGTGCTATGGCTGCTAACCAAAAGGTCGGCAATTCGATTCCACCAGTCCCTCCTTGGAAACTCTATGGGGCAGTTCTACAATGTCCTATAGGGTTGCTATGAATTGACTTGACAGCAGTGGGTTTGGTTTTTTAGGGTATTAAAAAGTTTAGCTCTCCTTGGACAGTTTGTCTTTCTTTGGATTTTAGGCTGCTTGGTTTCCCTGTGACTTCAGCTCTTTAATGAGTTCAAGATTTTGTTGTTTATTTGCCTTTTTTTGTTGTTGTTAGAGTACAGCTTTCTATATCCTAGGCTGAAGTGGAATGCTGGTTATCTTCTTTAGTAAAAAACCAATTCCTTTCAAGAAATTTAAAGTAGAGGACAAAATATAAATTTCTTTTGGACTCATACCTCCTTGTGGATAGTCCTAGTTAGCTATTCTCTTTCTATGATGTGCTACCATGTTAAAATTTTATTATTTCTTAAAAAGGCTGCTAAATCTCCCTTGATGTAAAGCATAGTAATTATGTCTTTAACGAGACTTCTAATTTCAGTGTCATATGATAAACAACAAAGGGTTTCTAGGGTATGATATTAGATTCAGTTTCAATAATTATTCATTTAAGGTAAGACTTTATTTCACTTACATTCCTTTTCTTCAAATTGATTAAAATTCATAAGACAAGAAATACTACTGTTGGACCTCCAATTGAGAATAGGTTTTAATCTTGTTTTAATTAAATTTCCATTCAAATATACTAGATCATACTCAGAGATGTAACCAGCAGAGTAGTTAGGTAGAAGCTATGTTGTCTTTGAAGAACTTTTTCGTGGTTATATAGAATACACTTCCTACAAATATTTTCAGGAATTATTAGATTATTTTGTAATAAAGTCATTTTGAAAATCTTTTAAAACTAGATTTTATGTCAGTTCAATAAATAATATGAGAGCTAAACGAACTCTGAATCACTAAACGCAAGAAGAAAATAATTTTCAGCATAAGGGTGGAAAAAATCAATACTTAAAGTCTTTTATTTTGTCCACAAGGAGCTCTGGTGGTGCCTGACTGCTAACTGAAAGGTCAGCGGTTTGAACCCACTAGCTGCTCCCTGGGAGAAAGATTTGCCAGTCTGCTTCCATAAAGATTTACAGCCTTGGAAACCCTATGGGGCAGTTCTACTCTGTCCTATAGGGTTGCTATGAGTTGGAATTGACTTGATGGTAATGGGTTAACAGGTTTTGTTTATATATGTCAGGACCTTGACATAGGCCAGTTTGGGATTATGGGTGTCTCTGTGTTGCTCTAAATTAGGCAAAAATATGTGCTCCTTTCATCTGATATGGGATTCAAATGTTACTTGGGGAGTTAAAATAATCCTCCACACTCTGGTTCCCAGGAACCCAACTCTGCATCAACGTGTGGGCCCGTTTAACCTGTTGCTGTCGAGTCGATTCAGACTCATGGAGACTCCATGTGTGTCAGAGTAGAACTGTGCTTCACAAGGTTTTTAATGACTGATTTTTCAGAAGTAGATTTCCAGGCCTGTCTTCCAAGATATCTCTGGATGGACTCAAATATCCAGCCTTTCAGTAAGCAGCCAATTGCGTTAACCATTTGCACCACCCAGGCACTCTGTGGGCTACTTTAATATTCATATTTCTACCAAGTGGTGGAGCTCTAAAGAGATAATGGCTTACTTAGTGAGACTGGGCTTAGATTCGAATCCATTTCTCTTCCAGGGAGCTATCCACAGTACTAGACCACATGTACTTGAAGTTGTCCTGACCCACTGGGCAAGAACCATCTCTGCCCCTGTCAGTGTCTACCTAGCTTCCTAATTTCAAACTGCTTAGCTCTGACTTACTGACCACAAGTTACCTAGAAGCCTGCCACCTATCATTATATTGCCCAGTCTCTCTCTCCCCCATATATGTTTATATATCCTCTTCTGAAACTACCTCCAATATTGTCCACTTTCTCAGCTAAACTCTTAAAATAGGGTGTTAGAAAAAAAGGGCACTTTTATTACATTCAACTATATACACTAAGAATAAGTTGTTCTTAGTATGCCAACTCTTTTTATGTAATGAGGTCTTAAAGTGGCTCAAAAGAGTTTCTGCTGCATATAAGATTTCCTTTGTAAGTCCCTTCGCATTTTAAATTTGCATTTATTTTCCAAGTCCCTATTCATTTTGGCTATGAGTTCAAAAGATTTGAAATCTGAATGAACTATCTAGGCTTTTTGAACAAAAATACTTTCTAAATATCTATCTTCTGCTTTCCATGACTAATTATAATTTAGAGCATGGTTCTCAAAGTGTGGTCCACCGACCAGCAGCATCAGCATTACCTAGTGTCATGGATTGAATTGTGTCCCCCCAAAAATGTGTGTAGCAACTTGGCTAGGTCATGAGTCCCAGTATTGTATGATTGTGTAATTTGATGTGGTTTCCTTATGTGTTGTAAACTCTATCACTATGAGATTATATGTGATCTCCTTATGTGTTGTAAATTCTACCACTGTGATGAGGTTACGCTGATGAGGTTTACAAGATTAGATAGTGTCTTAATCCAATCTCTTTTGAGATATAAAAGAGAGAAATGAGCAGAGACACATGGGAACCTCACACCACCAAGAAAGCAGTGCCAGGAGCAGAGTGCGTCCTTTGGACCTGAGGTTCCTGCGCTGAGATGCTCCCAGAACAAGGGAAGACTGATGCATCACAAGGACTTTCCTCCAGAGCCGACAGAGGGAGAAAGCCTTCTCCTGGAGGTGATGCCCTGAATTTGGACTTGTAGCCTACTGGACTATGAGAGAATAAATTTCTCTTGTTAAAAGCCATCCACTTGTGGTATTTCTGTTAGAGCAGCACTAGATGACTAAGACACCTGGGAACTTGATAGAAACACAAATACTTAGTCCCTAACCCAGATGTACTCTACCAGAAACACTGGGGAAAGTCAGCAATCTGTGTTTTGACCAGCCCTCCAGGTGATTCTGATGCACACTTACCATTGATTCAGAGTATGATGTTAATGAAATTATGATTATAATCTTGAAGTTATTGGGTTCAGCTTAACATAAATCCTATTTAGAAGCCTTGAAAGCCAAGGGAGCCTAGTGACCAGGTATGGACGGGTCCAGGAAATCCTTTATCATTACTTTGGTGGTGGGAACTCTAATCACATGCTTTATTTTAGGTTACAAGCATTTTGCAAATTATATGCAAAAGAAAGTCTGAGACTAGGTAAATTGGTAGATGCACAAATCTATGTTTTTTATTGCTTTATGAATTTTATGAATATGTTTGAAGTTCGAGCAGTGGAACATAGCTATTTCCATATCCTTAAGAATGTTCCACCTTTATCTTAGAAGGAACTCTCTTAAACAAAGTTCCAGGACTTGGAAGAGACCCAAATGGAATGGTGAGTCTAGTTGGCTGAGTCAATCTTGGTGAGCAATGCTGTGAAGGATGTTGCAGTTAGATTACTTTCATATCTTGCTTTATTGTGTAGGCTTATAAAATGTATCAATTTTTAACCATGTCTGGTTATTACATTTATGTCATTCTTAGAATTCATTTTTTGTTTAGTAGATTGATCATTCTAATATTTTCACAAACCCACTAGTAAGATCTAATGTTTTTACAGAAAAATAGCATTATAACCAAATAATTTGATCTAATTTAAAGAGGTTTAGGAATAAAAACAAAACAAATTTTTACTATTTGCTACTTTATTTATATATAATACAGCAAAATTCCCTTGTAAAAATGAATATAATTATTTTTCATAAAAATCTTAAGGATTAAGTACAAACAGTGATTACTACTCCTCTACCTTTTAGTACTATTAAGGGAATATATATATATATATATATATAATGTACTAAGATCAAATATATATATATATATATA
>NW_004443996.1:5391218-5438913 GCF_000243295.1 Trichechus manatus latirostris
CAGGTACTAACGAAGATCAAAGACTACAACCTTCAGTATGGATTGCACCTCATCATAAACAAAACAAAAATCCTCACAACTGGACCAATAAGCAACACCTTGATAAATGGAGAGAAAAGATTGAAGTTGTCAAGGATTTCATTTTACTTGGATCCACAGTCAATGCCCATGGAAGCAGCAGTCAAGAAATCAAATGACGTATTGCATTGGGCAAATCTGCCGCAAAAGACCTCTTTAAAGTATTGAAAAGCAAAGTTGTCACTTTGAGGACTAAGGTGCACCTGAGTCAAGCCATGATATTTTCAATCACCTCATATGCATGCAAAAGCTGAATATATCATGGACTACAAGAATAATGAACAAGTCTGTCTCGGAAGAAGTACAGCCAGGATGCTCCTTGGAAGTGAGGATGGTGAGACCTTGTCTCAGGTACTCCGGACATGTTATCAGAAGGGACCAGTCCCTGGAGAATGACATCATGCTTGGTAAGGTAGAGGGTCAGCAAAAAAGTGAAAGACCCTGGACTAGGTGGATTGACACAGTGGCTGCAACAATGGGCTCAAATATAGCAACGATTGTGAGGATGGAGCAGGATTGGGCAGTGTTTCGTTCTGTTGTACACCGGGTCACTATGAATCACAACCAACTCAAGAGCACCTAACAACAGCAACAGCATATATATATATATATATATATATGTGTATATATATACACATATATATACACATATATATGTATCCAAAGAGGAACAATTATTAAATTATGGTCATATTTATTGTTTAATCACATTTATTTCAACAAGCAGGCAACAATGAGCTTATGCTTTACAAGTATGTGTGAATTGTTAACCTTTTGATTTGATTTGTAGGGGTCCAGTATTATTCAGTATTTTAGAGAATGAAACTTCTTTGAATCTCCTAAGGTATTATTTAAAGGTAATAAGTATTTATTAATACTTAAGTACTTACTTTTTTAATGTTTCTTTACAGAATCTCCATTTTTAAGAATATCTCCAAAATAAGATATTTGAATATTTTTCTATATAGTGCTTTTATGCTCTGTGTTGGCTCACCATTTTCCAGTTATTTGGATTATAAAATTTCGGGAAATAGACTGAGAATACTGAGAGACGATGCGGCTCTTCCTACAATTATAGCCCCAATATGCGTTACTTTGTATATGTCACAGTTTAGAAATCAGAGCACAACAGTGTAGGAACTGTGGGTGGTCTGTGATCTCCTGATCAAAGGCCCTTAGTTCATATTTCACACACATTTAGTGAGGCCAAAATGAGTTGGCTTTTATCTCCATATGGGTCAGTTAACTTTTTTCTGTTAAATTACATGACCACCCACTTTCACCCGACTCTGGTCATCCAATATGTGCCATTTGTCACAGGGGTAAAGAAGTCAGTGTGGAGGCTTAAGTGTACCCTTTCTGTAGTCCTGGAAATACTCAGACACATGCTGTAATGGTGATGGAGTGCATACGAACATCTTTTATGATGAACAATATGTCATTTAGAGGCTAGATATAGTACATCCCAGCTCCAGAACCACAAAAATATTGCCAATCATTGCGTACTTTTTTAATGCTATGCTACTGTAATTGGAAATCCAGAGATATACAGACATATAGACAATTTCAGGCTAAACATTTCCTATAGATCAAAGAGAAGGCAGCAATTCTGCTGTGTATACTTTGCTGAGAAGCTCAAGTCTTTAATTATACCTGTCTTTGTGCTTAAATAAAAAGTCATCCTACTTTTCACTGAGTCCAAGGGCCTCCTGGGCTAGTAGAAATTAGGTCCACAGTGAGGAGGATAGATTGGAGAGAGAGAAAGAGAGTATACGTTTAGAGTCAGAAAGACCAGTTAAGAGGTTATATTATTAGTTCAAGGAAATATTCTAAGAGGCTGAACTAAGGCAGTGGCAATGGGGATGGAGTCATATTTAAAATTTTTTTTTGAGCTAGAACTAAAAGGACTTGTTAACTGATTGGAAGTTGTGAGAAACCATAGAGTAAAACCATGGAGTTAGGAAGAGTATTTGATTTTTTTTTTAATATGGGAGATATAGATGCATGTTTATATACTAAGGGGAATGTTGAATGAACATATATGAAGATTAAAATTTACATATGAAAAAATTATATGTGAAACAAATTAATAGACTCAGACTAAGGGAGCTTCTTAATATAGGTGATGCAGTATATTTATCAAATGCACATAACAATATCAAACAGCAAATTCAGTCTTTCAGAAAATATTTAATGAGCCCCATCATGTTCCAGGCCTTATGCTAGGTGCTGGAGAGAATAAATAAACAAATAAATGAATATATATCACATGTTGATTAATGTTATGAAAAAAAAAGGGTGAGGCTATAGAGAGTTATGGGGATTGTGTTTTAGATAAGATGGGAATGGAAGGACTCTCTGAAGTGATATTTGAGCAGTAAACTAGGTGGATGGTGGGGTCTTTAACTGCCTTGGAGAAAACTAGGGGAGGAGCAGGTTTGTGGGGGTTGAATTAAGAATTTGGTTTGAGTGTGTTAAGATACCCACTAGATATCCAAATAGAGAAGATGAATAGGAAGTTGCATATACAAGTCTTGACTTAAAGACTTTGTGCTTAGAGATAAAAATTTGGGAGTCCTCAGCATACAGATTGAATTTAAAGCCTTGGGATTGGATGGAATATGAGAATACCTAAGATGTTTCAGAAGATAGAGATCAGAGTACTGAGTCCTGAAGTTCCAACAGTAATAGATTGGGAAGATGAGGGATGATCTAGCAAGGGAGACTGAGAAGGAGTGGTCAATAGGGGTAGGGGAAAAATGATTGTTTTGTTCTGAAGGCCAAATGAAAATGTTTCAAGAAAGAGGGACTCATTAACTGCATTCAATGCTAATGATTGATCAAGCAAGTTGAGGTTAATAACAGCATGCTTTCTGCTGATTAGAAAGAGGGAGGAAAATGGATGATATGCAAGAGAAGGGAGAGAACTGAGGAATAAAGCCTTTGACTAGGCAAGAGGGAATGAGATGCAATGCTCAAGATGGCTGGCCTTAGTTAAGAACACTGTCAGTTCAGCCAGACACCAGTGTATACACACACATACACATTTTCACTGTTTAGAGCCTCATCCACCCACTATCGTGACTCTTTTGAAAGCTTTTACTTTTACAGAATCATATTCACGAAGCTCATTTTCTCCTTGGGTTTGAAGCAGAGTAGATGGGCACTATTGGTGATCCTTATTTGCAACTCATTGTTATAGTCCGTGGTCCCCTGTACTTCTCTAGCTCTGGATGCTAGATGGTGAAATAAATGGAGGGCATAGTTCAGTGTTTTCTGGGAACACAACACAACAGTCTAAGGTGTTGAAGGGGGAAGGGGAGTGTGTGAGTTTTACATAGAACATTAGAAACCTCTCCAAGGTACTGAGCCAACTTGGTCGCTGTTACAGTTGCTCTCTGAAGTGTCAGAGAGGGGATGGCTTTTCTACTTTGGGTTCTGAAGTGTTTTGATGAGAAGGATCTTGATCATAGCCCCTGAATGAGATGGTGCTTTATTTACCTCCATTGTATCTCTAGCGCTTAGTACAGGGGATGGCTTAGAGTAGAAAAGCAGTAAAGGTTCGATTCGAAAGAGCTAGAAAATGGTAATTATTGCCACTACAGATCCAACAGCCTAAGAGCGGGGTGGGGGTGGGGTTAGCTTCAGACACTCTGCCTTCCTTGCCACAAGTAACCATAAAAAACCAAGCTCCTTGCCGTCTATTTGATTCCAACTCATAGCGACCCTACAGAACAGATTAGAACTGCCCCCTACTGTTTCCAAGGAGTGCCTGGTGGATTCGAACTGCCGACCTTTTGGTTAGCAGCGGTAACTCTTAACCACTATGCCACCTGCCGCAAGTAGAGTCCAATAATTGGTGTGTGTATGTGTGTGTAAACACTAGAAACACTGTATGTAATCAATAGTACGAGGGCAACCAGTGGGAAGTTGAGAGGGTGTGGAGCACCTTAAGAATGACAAACCTCGGGGCGGGGGGTGGGCGGTAACGAGCGCAGGTGAACTCAATAAATTTTCCGCTTACCTCCAGCTTCTAGGAAGCTAACATATAATGGACTAATACCCCTGTCCTAGTATTTGTAGACGGAGCCCTGGTGGCCCAGTGGTTAAGCGCTTGGCTGTTAACTCGAACCCACTAGCTGCTCTGCTGGAGAAAGATGTGGTAGTCTCCTCCCTTAAAGATTACAGGCTTGGAAACCCTGTGGGGCAGTTCATCTCTGTCCTATAGGGTTGTTGTGAGTTGGAATCTACTGGACTGCATTTTTGTTAGTATTTGTTACTGAGTACCGAATAGATGTGGTTTGGTGTATAGGACACCTGCTTTTGTGAGCCCTGCAAGCAGATACTCACGGAGTCCTCCCAGACACTGGCTCCTCAAACGCTAAGGAGGGTTCCCCAGTTTCTCTATCCTTTTCGGGAATCCTCCCGCTGGCAAGGTTGTTCCATAGATTTGAGAGGGCCTGCTGAGCATGTGTGAACAGCGCCGCGCATGCTCCGTGGAGTGGGCAGGTTTACTGAGGCGCTAGCAGTGGCTTTTACTTTTCACCCGCCTCCCCCGCCCAGCACGCCCCCCTCCCCTGTCTCCCACCTCCTTCTACTGGGTCCCCCGCATCCACCCCCGTCCCTCTTTCCCACCCCCACCCCGCTTCAGCCCAAGCTGGGGAATCTCCGTTGACGTCCGGGTGACGCTGCTGTGCCGCCGCCGTGGGGGGTTCCAGGCGCCGCACAGGTAACGCCGCCGCTGCCGCCATATTGACAGAGTGGGGAGCGGGGAGGGGGCCTGAGGAAGTGGGGTGGGGGGAGTCAGCGCCAAGTGGCAGTCTCAGCGGCGGCAGTGGTGAGCACAAGCCGAGCGACAGCTCTCAGAGAGGCAGGACAGAGTTGTCTTCTCTATGGGGAGCAGCAGTCTGGAGCGGCGGGGACCCCCCGCTCCCAGTCTCTGAGGGACCCCACGGCGAGGTCGCTGAGGGCCGGGCTGAGGGTCACAGCAGCGGCAGCTGCGGCCAACCTCGATAGACGGGATGCGCAGCCGCGACGTCGGTCGGCGGCTCCTACTCGAGTGCTCCTGAAGAGGCGATGCTACCGTTTGCTCCTCCGGACGAGCCCTGGGACCAAGAAATGGAGGTGTTTGGCGGCGGCAGCGGCGGCGCGAGCAGCAGCGAGGTTAGTGTGGTGGCCGAGATGGGCTGGAGTCACTCCTCCTCCGCTCAGTATCCTGGCCGGGGACCCCTAGAGAAAGGGCGTAGGGCTGGGAAGCGGGGTGCCAGGGCAAGCCCCCTTCAGGCTGCCGGGCGGCTGAGAACGTGTTACCTCTACTATGACTTCGCTAGGGAATGGGCGGGGACTAGGCGGCGGACTCGGGCGTGGGTAGTGAGTGCTTGTCGGGCTCGGCCTCCAGGGGAGCGCCTGCCTCGCGGTCCACGTTAGAGTTATTGTGATTTAAGTTGCTTCACTTTCCGACCTCAAGTGGGACTGAGGGACGTGCCAGGTGTGGCGCCCTACTCGGGGCGTCCTTCTTTCTCCTCTACGCCCGGTTTGCTCTCTTGAAATACTTTGAGGAACAGCTGCTGACTCCAGCTCGCTGTTGAATCCCAAGCGTTTTACAAATCCAGTGCAACAAACACACCAAGGTGACGAAATAACTCTGGGACATTAGCACATAGGGAGGACTGCTTCCTGATAACTTAGCTTTCTCATTTCACTGTGGCTTTTTGCAGTTTATTTGACTTTGGAGATTAACTGGGGGCCAGGTTTCTTTACGTACATTCAGGTGAGGTTCTGCTGCCTCCTCTCTGGTCCTTTCAGTTCTACTGCCCCCTTTTTCCCTTCCCCTACCGCTGTCCTCCATTGGTCCCTGAAAGAAGACGGAGAAGTACACCCCCGTCCCTTAGAAGTCGAATCTTTGGGAGCATTTAGCAAGGTTCATCCAAAATATTTTGGTTCGCTTCTCTATCGCTTGCTCTTCTTACTTCTGAAAACTGTTCTGGTTGGGTTTTGGTCAGCTGGGCAGTGAGAACTTAAGTGTATACAGGTACTTTTTTATTGCTGCTTTTGTTGTTGTTATAAAAGCGGGCGGCATTTAAACACAAACAGCATTTCTTTTGTGATAGAAAGTCAGATACTTTTCTGATAACTTAATCAATTGACAGCATGCTGCTCCAGTAGAGGCCACCATACGACTCTTAAAAATAGTTGGTGAATGCCAAATTGTTGCACAGTAGCATATTTTGAGGTAGGACACACAATCTTCGACAGCTCAAGGTGCAACTTTATTTTCAAAAACTTGCTTCATCTTTAAAAACACACTTTGGACTATGATATGTTTACTTCGTCTCTTTCACTCTTTCTTTCTGTTATAATTTCCAACTGAACTGGGTTTAAGATTACATGCTAGAATAACATTTAAGAAGAAATGTAGTGGAAATAAGTTCAGAAGTAGCATGAAGATGAGCCCTCTGTACTTCCTGGAAATGTTTTATTAGTGAACTAGACAATTCAGAAATATGTTTTAATATTCTACATTTCTAAGAACAGGATAAATGAAGAGGAGCTAATTTCTTCTTGGAATATGGGCTCACTTCCTAGTTGCAGGAATTTTCTAGCAAGACTATTCAAGAGGACAGGAATTTTGTTTTATTTATGTATGTAATCTATTGATTTATAGTCACAGACATTTAGTGTATAAAAATAGTTAAATGCTTTGATATAAGGATGGGATGTGGTCTAGGAAGCCTTTTGCATGCCTACTGTTGTATTTTGTTAACTTGTGAGTTTAGAATGTTTTTAATTGTAATTACTACATATGAATCTTATTGTTTGAAGTATGTTTTTGATATTGTAGAGATTTAACAATGGATCTCTCTACTTCAGCAATTTGAAAAAGTACTCCAGTGAAAATTGTTAATTCCTGTGAAGTGAAAGGAAAGGTGAATATGGTGTTTTTGCTTCTTTATCTAAAACAGTTATGGTTAGTTAGATTTAACCCTGCAAATGACTTTAACATATTCTAGACAAAAACTAAATGCTTCCTGTGAACATATCTGGTTAGTACTTAAAGGTTTCTTTATTTTTTTTTTAAGGTATTCTTTTGATAAGAAGGAAATAATTTTACTTCACAGAATTTATTTTTATTTTAGTTACATGTTTGTTACTGCTAGCTTTAGAAGTGATAACCTTTGAGTAGGAGCAATTATGATAGTTTTTAGAACTAATGGTGTTTTCATTGTAGAATACATTTTTTCTAGGTGTGTTAGGATCCTTAAAGAAAATAGAAGTAATAATCTGTTAACTTTAAAGGCAAAGGAAATAATTTCTGTCATTTTCTTTGTGTTTGTTGAATCTTCATAAGATTAAAGATTATAGATACTACCATATATTTGAAGTCTTTTTCGGTATCTTTTGCCTGTCTTGTTTGCATGGGCAGTTGTTAACGCCTGAATAAAAATTTAGAAGTCTGTAAATTGGTTTGAGACACTTAATATGTTTTCCCATAGGAAAAAGTTATTAAGGGTAGTTACATTTTCAAACCAGTACACAATATCAAAAAAAAAAAAAAAAAAAAAAAGAAAGAAAGAAAACCAAACCAGTTGCTGTCGAGTCGACTCCAACTCATAACAACCCTATAGGACAGAGAAGAAACTGCCCCATAGGGTTTCCAAGGAGCGGCTGGTGGATTCGAACTGCCGACCTTTCTGGTTAGCAGCCCAACTCTGAACCACTGTGCCGCCAGGGCCCTGATAGGGAGGTGTAATAATGAAGAACTAACCACTGTTTATAAAATTGTCCTATGGGAAAACATGCCCAAGACTTCAACCAAGATCTAGCTTGGTTCCAGTGAGAGGTAGAGAATGGGCCTGAAAAAGGGAGATACGGGGTCTGTTGGTTACTGGGAAGAGGGTTTTTGGAAGAAGAGAAATAGGATAAGAGGCTTTGGTGGTGAAAGCTCTTGCAGGGAATGTCTCAATTAGGTCTGTTGGGGACAGGGACTTCAAAGGGCATCTCTCCTCAGGCAGTCACAATTTTAGCTCTTGCCTGGATTCTGTCAGGATCAGGAGAGAGGTGTTACTTGAGGAGGTGGGGTAGGTATTGCTCATTCCTGTGCATGGGTCACAAAGAGCTGCCTGTTTTAGTAAAATGAACTTTTCATGAATTAGTGCCACGTGTATTACAATTTGTGCACCTATTTATTTATTTGATGAGGGAATACTTGTTTCCTTATGGAGGAGTTTATAATATAGTTTTCAAATTGCGTATTATATTAAAACATTGACACTTTAATTTCATTTGTTATAACTGGCTAGTGAAGTGTTTCATTAACATTTAATTTTGTTAGTTTTTTTTTTTTTTTTCTATTCTGAACTCTTGTCATGGTCATGGTAGGAATTGGTTCATTCATCAGGTGTTTTTTGAGTATAAGGCAGTGTGGTACATAGTGCTGTAATGTGAAACATATAAAGATGCATTACCCTGAGTCCCACCTCACTTCCATGGGTTTACATTCAGGTGGGAAGGACACCTGTAGGCACATGCAGAAACTGTTATTATACAAGGCACATGACCACCGTCAATGGGATGGCGGTAGTGGAGGTTTAGAAAGGATGAATCTGGTAAGGCCTTGTGAAGGAGGTTCAATATGAGCAGGGGATTAGAGGATGAATAATATTTTCACAGGCAGAGATGAAGGGAGCATATTTCTCAGATGGATGGGGACAATATATTCAAAGACATGGTGGTGTTCTTAGAGAAAAAAGGAATTTGATATTGCTAGGGCATATGCCCTGTTGTGTGAGAGTAGAGATATAGTATGAGATGAAATAGGGAATTTACCAAAGGTAGATTAGGCTCAGATTGTTTGGGAATTTTAAAGCCTGTTTAAGCGTTCAATTTTATTCTGTAAATGGAACCCATTGAAGGTATTTGAGGACATGAGTGCATGATCCGATCTGTGCTTTGAAAAATAACTGATGGCAGTGTGTTGGATGGATTGGGATAGAGAGAGACTGAAGATGGGGAGGCAGGCTATTGCATTAGTTAGAGGGAACAGTAATGAGATTTTTGAAGTAGGACAGAAGGGGTAGAAAAGGACCTTGCAGAGTTTAGAATAGTTATAATTTGGCAACTGAGTAGACGTTGGGAAGTGAGAAAGAAGAATAAAAAACAACTGACATTAGGAATGTTGTGGTAGAATTAATTCAATTTAATAGATGTATAATGCGTGCTTAACCAACATACCCCCATGTGTCTGTCAGTTTGTCATACTGTGGGGGTTTGTGTGTTGGCTATGATGCTGGAAACTGTGCCACTGGTATTCAAATACCAGCAGGGTCACCAATGGCAGACAGGTTTCAGCTGAGCATCCAGACTAAGACAGACTAGGAAGAAGGACCTGGTGGTCTACTTCTGAAAAGAATTAGCCAGTGAAAACCTTATGAATAGCAGCATAACGTTGTCTAATATATGCCGAAAGATGAGTCTCTCAGGTTGGAAGGCACTCAAAAGACACAGTGGCTGCAACAGTGGGCTCAAGCATAACAACGATTATGAGGATGGCGCAGGACCAAGCAGTGTTTTGTTCTGTTGTACATAGGGTCCCTATGAGTTGGAACTGACTCAGTGGCACCTAACAACAACAACAGCATAACCAACATAAGGCTCTATGCCAGGCACTGAACTAACACGAAGATAAATAGATCTTTGCAGGATAGGGAGATAGAAAGTTAAAATGAACTTCCCTTCTCTAATGTTGTTTCGAATAAGAGCAGACCACGCTAAAGATCTCTGGTCATGCTTGTCATGCCTAAAATCTTTACTATCAAAGATGAATGTACTTATTATTAGATAAAAAGTTTTTCATGCTTTTTAAATGGGTCTTAGGCTTGTAATTCCTGTTTCTCCCGTATTCATCTTAAATAGTCAGCAACCTATGAATACAGAGGGCTGCTCTGAAAATAGTGATGAGTGCTCCTTTCAGAACATAGAAAAGAGAACAATGACATCTGTATTTTTTGTGTGTTTTCATCGGGTTTATTAAGAATAGATAAGGCAGGAGGGGTCAGAAGGGCCCTGGCCTCTCCTCAACAGGGTGCCTTCTCAGTTCCTCCAAGTCTGTCTTCCTTTAAACCAGGCCAATCTGGAGATATTCAGGTCAGTACCTTCAGGAAAGGGCCTCTGTATTTCCCTACCTTGATTAGTTCCATAATAACACCTAACGATGTTGCTGTTGCTTTCTTGTGGCCATATTGTTGTTTCAATACCATCCCTATCATAGTCTCTCTCATCTATAATTTCGAGGAGGAAATACAGGAATTTTTTTTTCTTCCTGTAATTTCTTTCTTGGTGGGTGCTGTCATTATCTTTAGCAGCAGATCTGAAGATTTGCTAAGCACTTGGAATCTGGAGGTAAGCCTTTTAGCAGTTTGTCATATTTTGCTATATAATGTTTACCCATTTATGGTATTCCAATGATTATTTACTGTTCTTGCTGATAATTTTTTTACCTTGTATATTTTATTTTTAGGTGGGAAAGGAGTTGAATGGGAGAGAGATTTAGAGCTAAGCTTCATCTGGCTTTTGCAGATTAAAATAGAGATGTTTTTTGAATTGCCCTGGGGGCATTCTATGTAACTGATTTTACTGCTGGATTTCAGTCTATATCTTCTATATCTCTACATTTTAAGTACGTCTTGCTCCGTGTGTTTGTGCGTGTATGTGTTTTACTGTTACACTTTGCTTCATTTCACAAAGTATATGAAATGCAATGCAATAACAAACTATTTTGATAATCAGGGTAAAGGAAAACAAGTTAAAGTAGGAGGTGTATGGAAAGGATGGAGGATTGGGGGGTATAGGGTGAAATAAAACACAAGTAAGCAGGGTCTGGGGGTCTACTATACATTTAAAATATAGTTGAATTGTAAATTGTGCTTTGAGTTTCCTCTGGGTAGGTAGTTCTTAACTTTGGCTGTATATTAGCATTACCTAGGAGTTTTAAAAATTATCCATGTCAGTGCCCCACTCACAGGGATTCAGATTTAATTGATCTTGAGGTGGCCTGGGCATCATTCCTCAGATGATTCTGATACACAGTCAGAGTAAAGAGCCACAGCTCTATGCCAAAATAAAAAGAGACTAGTCATATAGTTCTCATTATGCAACAAGGAAAAAAAAAAAAAAAAGGAAAGAAAAGGAAATCAATTCCTAAGCTAGCAATTAACCCTAAGGGAAATTTTCTGTGAAGTGTAGTATTTTTCTTTGTGTTTATTCTGTTGTTCTTCTTCTTCTTTTTTTTTTTAATTGTGCTTTAGGTGAAAGTTTACAGAGCAAATTAGTTTCCCATTTGGTAGTTTGTACATAAAGTGTTTCATGACCTTAATTTCATTCCTCACAATATGTCAGCACTCTCTCCATTTCTGCCCTGGTTTCCCCATTTTATTGTCCTGATTATCTACCCCTTATTGCCTTCTCATCTTATAATTGATTGTTCTAAGGAGTACCTTACTCTCAGATGTTATTGTTTATCTTATGTGCTTGTTTATTGTTTGACTGGGAGGTGGTCTCTGGGAATGGCTTCATTTCCAGGTCAGAAGCGTGTCTTAGGGCCATAGTCTCAGGGATTCCTCCAGTCTCTGTAAGACCAGTAAGCCTGGTCTTTTTATTTTTTTTTGGTGAATTTGAATTTTGTTCTACAATTTTCTACCGCTCTGTCCAGGACCCTCTGTTGTGATTCCAGTCAGAGCAGTTGGTAGTGGTAGCCAGGCAGCATCTAGTTCTTCTGGTCTCAGGGTTGTGTAGTCTGTGCTTCATATGGTTGATTAGTCCTTTGGACTAATTACTCCTTTGAATCTTGATCTCCTTCACTCTTCCTTGCTCCAGATGGGAAGATACTAATAGTTGTATCTTAGATGGCTGCTCACAAGCTTTTAAGACCCCAGATGCTACTCACCGAAGTAGGATGCAGAACATTGACTTTATGTACTATGTTGTGTCAGTTGATGTCCCCCGAATCTATGGTCCTTTGTCTTCTAGCCTAGGAACTTCATCCCGCGAGGTGTTTGGTTGTGTCTAAGAGATTTCCCTGACTTTACCTTTAGTGTGCTCTAAATGAGCCGCACCTACAAGTGTGTGTAGAAACATCTACCACCAAACCTATATTTTCCGGTGGGTGTGTTCCTTTACATCCTCCCACACCTCTTGGCGTGTCTATCTACCTATTTGTCCATTTGTAAATTATTGTTTGTTAATACTATTGCTACAGGATTGTCTAAGCTTTAGTAGTTACTATAGTTGTTCTTTATTCTTACGTTCCTCTCAGTGTCCTCTCTTGCCTTGGTCATGTTGTACTGACTTCCCCATATAATGTATTGCTTTTCCCTTCACCAATATTAACTCCTATCTTCTTTCTAATTGGTAATTTTCCCTCCCTTCTCCTCCGGTCCCTGGTAACCATCAAAGAATGTTTTTTTTTCTTTTTTCCCCTGTATGTAAACCTTTTGTTGTTATTTATAGTAGTGGTCTCATACAATATTTGTCCTTTTGTAATTGACTTATTTCACTCAGCATAATGTCCTCCTAATTCATCCATGTTATGAGATGTTTTGAGGATTCGTCATTATTCTTTATTGTTGCATAGTATTCGATTATGTGTATGTACCACAGTTTGTTAATCCATTCATCTGTTGATGGGCACTTAGGTTGTTTCCACCTTCTTGCTATTGTGAATAGTGCTGCAATGAACATGGGTGTGCAAATGTCTATTCGTGTCATGGCTTTTATTTCTTTAGGGTATATACCCAGGAGTGGGATTGCTTGATCATACGGTATTTCTATTTCTGGCTTTTTCAGGACACACTATACCGTTTTCCAAAGTTGTTGTACCATTTTACATTCCCACCAACAGTGTATAAGAGTTCCAGTCTCCCCGCAGCTTCTCAAGCATTTGTTGTTTTCTGTTTTTTTTTTTTTTCCCATTAGTACCAGTAATGTGGGGGTGAGATGGTATCTCATTGTAGTTTTGATTTGTGTCCTAATAGCTAATTATCATGAGCATTTCTTTATACGTTTGTTAGCCACCTGAATGTCTTCTCTGGTAAAGTGTCTGTTGATATCCTTTGCTCATTTTTTAATTGGATTGTTTGTCTTTTTATTGTTGGGATGTTGAAGTTTTCTATAAATTTTAGAGATTAGTCCCTTGTTGGATATGTCATAGCCAAAATTTTTTTCTCAGTCTGTAGGTTCTTTTGTGACTCTTTTGGAGAATTCTTTTGTTAAGCATTTAAGTGTTTATAATTTCTAGGAGGTCCCATTTAGCTAGTTCATCTTATGCTGTGTGTGTGTTTTTAGTTATGTTTGGGTACTTTATTTATGCCATATATTAGGCTGCTAGCATTGTCCCTATTTTCTCCTCCACGATCATTATAGTTTAAGGTTTTATAGTTCAGTCTTTGATCCAGTTTGAGTTAGTTTTTGTGTATGGCGTGAAGAATGGGTCCTGTTTCTTTCTTTCTTTCTTTTTTTTTTTTTACAGATAGACATCCAGTTTTGCCAGCACCATTTATTGAAGAGACTGTCTTTTCCCCGTTTAACAAACTTTGGGCTGTTGTCGAAGATAAGCTGACATAGGTGGATGGATTTATGTCTGGGTTCTCAATTCTGTTTCTTTGTCTGTCGTACTGGTGCCAGGCTGTTTTGACTATGGTGGCTGTATGGTATGTTCTGAGATCAGGTAATGTGAGGCCTCCTACTTTGTTCTTCTTCTTCAGTATTCTTTTTCTTATCTGGGGCCTCTTTATTTTCCATATAAAGTTGGTGATTAGTTTTTCCATCTTGGTGAAGAATGTTGCTTGAATTTGGATTGGGATTGCATTATATCTGTAGATTGCTTTGGGTGGTATGGACACATTCACAATGTTGAGTCTACCTACCCATGAGCATGGTATATTTTTCCATTTATGTAGGTCTCTTTTGGTTTCTTACAGTAGCGTTTTGTAGTTTTCTTTGTATAGGTCTTTTATGTCCTTGGTTAAATTTAATCCTAAGTATTTTACCTTATGGGGAGCAAATGTGAATGATATTGTTTTCTTGATTTTCTTTTTGAAGTTCTCTTTGTTGTTGTATAGGAATTCAACAATTTTTGCATGTTGATCTTGTATCCTGCTACTTTGCTGAATCCTTCTATTAGTTTCAGTAGCTTTCTTGTGGAATCCTTGGGATTTTCTGTATATGGGATCATATTGTCTGTGAATAGGGATAGTTGTACTTTTCTTTACCCATTTGTATGCCCTGTATTTCTTTTTCTTGCTTTATTGATCTAGCTAGGGCTTCCATTACAATGTTGAATAAGAGGGGTGATGTAGGGCATCCTTGTCTGGTTTCTGTTCTCAGGGGGAATGTTTTTAGTCTCTCTCCATTGAGAATAATGCTAGCTGTTGGTTTCGTATAAATGCCCTTTATTGTGTTAAGGAATTTGCATTCTCTTCCTATTTTTCTGAGAGTTTTTAACAGGAATGGGTATTGGACTTCAACAAATGCCATTTCTGCATCAATTGAGATGATCATGTGATTCTTTTATTTATGTTATGGATTATGTTGATTTATTTTGTGATGTTGAAACTGGTATGAATCCCACTTGGTCATGATGTATTATTTTTTTGATATGCTGTTGAATTCTATTGGCTAGAATTTTGTTGAAAATTTTTGCGTCTATGTTCATGAGGGATATTGGTCTGTAATTTTCTTTTATTGTTGTGTCTTTGCCTGGCTTTAGTATCAGGGCTATACTGGCTTCATAGAATGATTTAGGGAGTATTCCTTCCTTTTCTATGCTCTGTAATAGTTTGAGTAGTATTGGTGTGAGCTCTTTTCTGAATGTTTTGTAGGGTTCACCGGTGAAGCCGTCTGGGCCAGGGCTTTTTTTGTTGTTGTTGTTGGGAGTTTTTTTTTTTTTATTACCTCTGCAATCTCTTTTGTTATGGATCTGTTCAGATTTTCTATCTCATTTTGTGTTAGTTTAGGTAGATTGTGTGTTTCTAGAAAATTTTCCATTTCCTCTAGGTTATCAAATTTGTTGGAGTACACTTTTCACAGTATTCTGTTACGATCCTTTTTATTTCAGTTGGTTCCATCATAATGTAACTCTTTTCGTTTCTTATTCAGGTTACTTCCTTCCTCTGTAGGTTTTCTTTTGTCATTTTGGCAGGTGGTTTGTTGATTTTGCTGATCCTTTCAAAGAACCAACTTCTAGTCTTGTTGATTCTATTGTTTTTCTGTTCTCTGTTTCATTGTTTTCTGCTCTAGTCTTTATTATTTCCTTTCTTTTAGTGACTGTGGGCTTCTTTTGCTGCTCTCTGTTTGTTTGAGTTGTAAGGTTAATGTTTTGATTTTGGTCCTTTTTTAAAGTTTAAAGAATATATTTAAATGAAGGTTTGGTTATTTTTCTTCACACCTTTTCAAAGAGGGTTGGATCTTCTTGCTTCAGCTACTTATGACTGCAGCTTCTGGAAGGCTTTATATAATCCCCATAGTTCTTTCTTTTAGCTTCCATTCTCCTTTTTGTTGTTAGGTGCCATTGAGTTGCTTCTAACTCATAATGACGCTATGTACAACAGAACGAAACACCGCCCAGTCCTGCACAATCCTCACAATCATTGTTATGCTTGAGTCCAGTGTTGCAGCCACTGTGTCAATCCATCTCATCGAGGATCTTCCTCTTTTTCACTGACCCTCTACTTTACCCAGCATGATGTCCTTCTCCAGGGATTGATCCCTCCTGATAACATGCCCAAAGTATGTGAGATGAAGTATCACCATCCTTGCTTCTAATGGCATTGTGACTGTACTTCTTCTGAGACAATTTATTCATTTTTCTGACACTCTGTGGTATATTCAGTATTCTTCACCAACACCATAATTCAAAGGCATTAATTCTTACTTGGTCTTCCTTATTCATTGTCCAGCTTTCACATGTATATGAGGCAATTGAAAACTCCATGGCTTGGATCAGGTGCACCTTAGTTCTTGAAGTGACATCTTTGCTTTTTAACACTTTAAAGAGGTCTTTTGCAGCAGATTTGCCCAGTGCAATGTGTCATTTGATTTCTTGACTACTGCTTCCACGGGCGTTGATTGAGGATCCAAGTAAAATGAAATCCTTGAGAACTTCAATCTTTTCTCCATTTATCATGATGTTGCTTATTGGTACAGTTGTGAGGATTTTTGTTTTCTTTATGTTGTGGTATAATCCATACTGAAGGCTCTGGTCTTTGATCTTCATCAGTAAGTGCTTCAAGTCCTCTTCACTTTCAGCAAGCAAGGTTGTGTCATCTGCATATCGCAGGTTATTAATGAGTCTTCCTCCAATTCTGATGAGTCTTTCTTCTTCATATAGTCCAGCTTCTCAGATTATTTGCTCAGCACACAGACTGAATAAATATGGTAAAAGGATACAACCTTGACACACACATTTCTTGACTTTAAACCACGCAGTAGCCCCTGGTTCTGTTTGAACGACTGCCTCTTAGTCTAAGTACAGGTTCCTCATGAGCACAATTAAGCGTTCTGGAATTCCCATTCTTTGTAGTGTTATCCATAATTTGTTACGATCCACACAGTTGAATGCCTTTGCATAATCAAAAAAAAAAAAAAAAAACAACAACAACAGGTAAACATCTTTCTGGTATTCTCTGCTTTGAGCCAGGATCCAGCTAACATCAGCAATGATATCCTTCCTTCCACATCCTCCTCTGAATCTAGCTTGAATTTCTGGCAGTTTCCCGTCTATGTACTGCTGCAACCACTTTGGAATGATCTTCAGCAAAATTTTACTTGTGATTGGTATTAATGATACTGTTCAATAATTTCCACATTCTGTTGGATCACCTTTCTTTGGAATGGGTACAAATGTGGACCACCCATTCCAGTCGGTTGGCCAGATAGCTGTCTTCCAGATTTCTTGTCATAGACGAGTGAGTGCTTCCAGTGCTGCATCTGTTTGTTGAAACATCTCAATTGGTATTCTGTCAATTTCAGTCTCCTCTAAAGCATCCTTTTCCTTTACAGATTAGCAAATAGCCTAGTCTGTGCTAATTGACTTTTTTTTATTGTTGTGCTTTAAGTGAAAGTTTACAATTCAAGTTAGTCTCTCATACAAAAATTTATATATATGTTGTTTTGTGACCCTACTTGCTCTCCCTGTACTGTGACAGCATACTCTTCCTTTTCACCTCGGATTTCCTGTGTCCATTCAACCAGCTCCTGACCCTCTCTGCCTTCTCATCTCGTCTCTGGACAGGAGCTACCCATTTAGTCTTGTGTATCTGCTTGAGCTAAGAAGCACACTCTTCACGAGTATCATTTTATGTCCTATAGTCCAGTCTAATCTTTGTCTGAAGAGTTGGCCTTGGGAATGGTTTTAGTTTTGGGCTAACAGAGAGTCTTCTGGGGTTGGCCCTTTCTTTTTTGATGTATGCATCTATCGCTATAAATTGTCCTTTGAGCGCTGCCTTTGTTGCTCTGTCCTAATGGTTTTGGTAAGACGTGTTTTCATTCTCGTTTGATTCTAGGAATTCTTTTAATTTCTTCTGTTACCCATTGGTTTTTAAGTAAAATGTTACTCCCTTTCCATGTGTTTGATTTTTTTTCCTTGCTCTTGCTGTTATTGATTTCAATTTTTTTAGCACTGTGATCAGAGAAAATACTTTGTAATTTGATGTTTTGGTTTTATTGAGGCTTGCTTTGTGGCCTAAAATGTGGTGTATTCTGAAGAATGATCAATGTGCATTGGAAAATAATGTGTACTTTGCTGTTGTTGGGTGGAATGTTCTGTATATATCTATAAGGTCAAGTTGGTTGATTGCAGCAATTAGGTCTGTTTTTGTTGAGTTTCTTTCTAGTTGTTCTGTTCTTCACCAAAAGTGATGTGTTGAAGGTCTCCTACTATAGTTGTGGAATTGTCTATGTCTCTTTTTAATGCAGTTAGAGTTTATGTATTTTGATGCCCTTTCATTGGGTGCATATATATTTATTATGGTTATGTCCTCTTTGTGGATTGACCCTTTAATCATTATCTAATGTCCTTCTTTTTCTTCTTCGGTGGATTTTGCCTTAAAGTCTATTTTGTCAGAGATTAATAATGCTACTTCTGCTCTTTTTGGGTTATTGTTTGCTTGATATATATTTTTTCTATCCTTTCAGTTTTAATATATTTATTGTTTGTGTCTAAGGTGTGTCTCCTGTAGACAGCATATTTATGGGTCTTTTTTTTTTAATCCATTCTGCTACTCTCTGTCTCTTTACTGGTGCATTTAAACCATTACATTCAGTGTGAGTATCAATAGTACGTGTTTACTGTTTTCATTTTGTTGTGCTTTTTTTTCTGTTGTTAAAGATTTCTTTGTTCTGCTTAATATTCTGCAGTGATTTCTTTTTGTTTGTGAATGTTCTTTTCATTTCTTTCATTGTTACTGATTTTGTGAATACTGAGACTTTATGTTTTACTTCTTTTTATTTTGATGATTAGTTTTGTTAACTTTCTTAGTGGTTACCTTGAAATGTACCTGTATCTTTTTAAGTTTAAAGCAGTCTTTTACTTCTTGATATCACTTTTACTTCCTCTCTATATGGAAGTTCTATAACTATACCATTTATTCCAACTTTTTGTTTTGGTGTTCTCATCATTTACAGATTGACATCTCTGGTTCCCCATTTTCAGTCTTTTAGCTTTGTTTTATTTTTGAGAATTGTTTCTCTGGCTTGGTATCTGGCTGATACTGACCTGTATCCTAATCTCAGTTTGTTGTCTGTTGTTGATGATCCTCTCTCTGAAGGACTCCCTGTAATATTTCTTGTAAATTTTGTCTTGTTTTTACAAATTCCCTTAATTTCTACATATCTGGAAATGTCCTAATTTTGCCATCACATTTGAGAGGTAGTTTTGCTAGATGTATAATTCTTGGTTGGCAGTTTTTTTTTTTCTTTCAAGGTTTTATATATGTCCTCCCATTGCCTTCTCACCTGCATGGTTTTTGCCGAGTAATCAGAGAGCTTAGTCTTATTGGTTCCCCTTTGTAGGTGACTTTTCGTTTTTCCCGAGATGCTCTCGTGTCTTTCTTGTCTTTAATTTTGGCAAAGTTAATTATGATATGGCTTGTTGACTTTCTTTTGTGGTCTATCCTTTAAGGACTTTGCTGAGCTTCTTGGGTGATTATCTACTCGTCTTTCATGATAAAAGGGAAGTTTTGTTTCAGCAAATCTTTGACAATTCTATTGTCCATTGCCTCCCCCGTTCTGGAACTCCGATCACACGCAAACTTTTCCCTTTGATGGTGTCCCTCATAATTCTTAGGCTTTCTTCATTATTTTTTTCTGATTTTTCCTCAAACAAGTTGGGGTCAAGGGATTTGTCCTCAATTTCACTAAGTCTTTATTCTGGTAATTCAATTCTGCTCCTATATACTTCTATTAAATTGTCCATTTCTGAGAACTTATTGTTAAAGTTTTGGATTTATAGTTACTATTTTTGTATGGTTTCTAGTTTGGTCTGTTTATTTTGTTGTTTTGTTCTTGTATTGTTTTCCTGAATTCTTCTATTGCCTTGTCTGTTTTTTCCTTGTTTTATGTGTGTTTTCGTTGATCTCTTGGAGAACCCTGTATGTTAGTCTTTTGAATTCCTTTTCAGGTAGGTACATCACCATTTCTTCCTCTGGAAGGTTATCTGGTTCTTTATTTTGATCACTTGCCGGAGCCATCTTGACCTGCTTGTTTATGTGATTTGATATACTCTGTTGTCTCTGAGGCATCAAGGTATTGTTATATTTATTTATTTTGCTGCGACCTGAGTTTTTGTTTTGTTTTGCTATATCCATGTAGGCGAGGTGTGTGCTACTCTGGTCACTAGTTTAGCTTCACTGGAGCTCTCACTGCCTGACTCCAGGTGGGTGGGGCAGCAATTGGGTGTGAGAGCTCAGTTCTGTGTTTGCTAGTCTTGTGGGGAAGCTGAGGATATAGCTGGTGTTTCTGGTGAGATGATGTATCTGTCCGACTGGTCAGCTGGATATGGGTGCAAAGAGCATTCTCACAGGTCACTGGGTTGGGTATCGTGTGTGCACACTGTCGGCTGCCAGGTATTCCTGTCGAGTGTGTCTGGATCATCAGTCACTGGGTGAGTGGCATGGAACCTTCTACTGATGGTACCTGGCAGACCAGCTAGGCAGGGGTGGTCAGAATGGGCATCAACTTCTGGCTACAGAGAGGCGGCAACGTGTAGGGCAAAGTTGAGGAGATGTCGCCAGCCCACAGGTGCCCAGTTGGAAGGTGTGCCTCTGTCCACTAGAGTGCATTGCAGGCGAGGGTGTGCCACTGGTCCTTGGGTTCCAGAGCAGGTGGTTGTAGGAAGTAGAAGATGCCAGTGGACCATGGCCCCGGTACTGGTGGCTAGGCATAGGAGCACGTGGGCGCCTGCACTTACTGGGTAAGGTGATCCAGGCCTGCCTGCTGGTGCTCATTTGTTCATACAGGGGGTAGGACAAGGCCGAAGCAGCATGGAGCTCCCTGCCTATGCTGGTGTCATTCAGGCAGGGGGTGTGGTGGCGTCAAAGCCACACAGAGCTCCCTGCTGTTGCTTGGGTTGCTAGGGCAGAGGGTGGGGTGGGGCCTAAGCCACATGGAGCTCCCTGCCTATGCTAGTGTTTCAGGTCGGGGGCATGGCAGGGGGTGGTGAAGCCTTTCTGGAGCTCCCTGCCTGTGCTCAGGTTAGGGAGCTCCCTACAGGTGGGTGAGGCAGGGCATGTGGCCGAGTGGTGGGGTAGAGAAAGAGGAAAAAAAAAAGGAAAAGGAGGGAGGGCTCTTACAGTGGTCCCCAGTGGACTGGGCTGTAGAGATAGGTGGACTTGTGTTGTGCCACTAATCACTTGTTTTAATTTGGGCGTGTCTTCTCAGTTTCTCTGTGTCCTGATGGGAATTCTGCGAAGTTGCCTTCTGTGCTCCTCACCCAGGATTGCAGCTGTCCTTGTCTTAAGATGGTCAGCTCAGCCTTTTCTTGTTTACTGTTTTCAGTCAGTTTCTTCTATTCGGTTTTCAGTGTAGTTCTTTATTCCTTCATTTAATGCTCAGGGTTCCAGGAGTGACACCTGTATCTGTAGTACTTGGTTTTTCAGGTCTTTGCTACAGAAAGATGGCGTGGTGCATCTGACTAGTCCACCATCTTGACCTCCTTCTGTTGTTTTTATTTTAAGATATGATTGGGACAAAGGAGATATTTGAGATGTTCTTATATGCTCTTGCTGTTTAGTTTTGATGAATTTGGTTTTCCACAAGAGAAAAAACAAAAATTTTAGTGTTCTAGCTGATTTTGATATAGTTTAGCTTTAGAAGGTTAAATAGTATGTGTACCTGATTACTAGTTGAGTAGAGGGATAGTGACTCTGTTTTGAATAGTAAATATCCCATCACAAAAAATTCAAAGGACACTGATAATTATCATTACTATAGGACCCCTCTGACTCTCCTATGAAGTAGTTGGGGACAGACTTTAACAGGAAATACAGTAATTTTAACACCCACAATAAATATTTTACCCCAAAAGACATTAGAATCCATTCCATCGTAAATGTATCTAAACTTAAGGGAAAAAGAGATCTGACATTTATTGAGTGTGTTTTATGTAGCAGACCCTGCTAGATGCTTCATATAGATTATCTCATTCAGATTTATTCACTCTTCAGAACAACTTGGTAAGACAGGTGTGTCATTTTAACAGATGAGGAAGAGACTGTGCGAATAAGTAGAAGGCACATCTGGAATTTCAATCTAGGTCATTTTAGTTCATGTTTTTTCCTCTATACATTGCTGTCTCCCCCATAAGGACAATATTGAAGAATAAGGAGAGGATACAGACAGGTTGTTGGCAATGATACAGCAGTGTCTATTCAAAATAAAGGTCAACAAAGTCCCAGCAAGGTTTTTTGTACAAATTGACAAGCTTATTTTAATTTTTTTATGTAAAGGCACAGTACTTAGAATGTTTAAAACTATTTTGAAAAAGAAGAACACAGTGGGAGGAATCACTTTACGAGATGTTAAGGCTTACTGTATAACTACGGTAATAAACACAATGTGGTATTGGTGAAGGAACAGACACACATATCAATGGAACAGAAGATATAACCCATAACCCAGAAATATACCCCCACCAATGTGCCCAACTAACTTTTGAGAAAAGTGAAAAAGCAAAATAAAGGTCAAGATCAGCTTCTAAAATTTGAGGATTTTTAGGGGCAAATTTGTCTCTTCTCTCAAAAAATAGAACTTAAATCTTAGTTTTTTACTTTCTTACTGAGGATTCTAGGAAAATTATCACAGAAAATAATTTGTTAAGTGCCGTCGAGTCGGTTCTGACTCATACTGACCCTGTGTAGTACAGAACAAAACACTGCCCAGTCCTGCGCCAGGCTCACAATCATTGTTATGCTTGAGCCCATTGTTGCAGCCACTGAATCAATCCATCTCGTTGAGGGTCTTCCTCTTTTTTGCTGACCCTGTACTTTACCAAGCGTGATGTCCTCCTCCAGGGACTGATCCCTCCTGACAGCATGTCCAAAGTATGTGAGATGTAGTCTCCCCATCCTTGCTTCTGAGAAGCATTCTGGTTCTACTTCTTCCAAGACAGATTTGTTCATTCTTTTGGCAGTCCAAGGTATATTCAATATTCTTCGCCAACACCACAATTCAAAGGCATCAGTTCTTCTTCTGTCTTCCTTATTCATTGTCCACCTTTCACATGCATATGAAGCAATTGAAAATACCATGGTTTGGGTCAGGCGCAGCTTAGTCTTTGAAGTGACATCTTTGCTTTTCAACACTTTAAAGAGGTCTTTTGCATCAGATTTGCCCAATGCGACGTGTCTTTTGATTTCTTGACTGCTGCATCCATGGGTGTTGATTGAGTATCCAAATAAAATGAAATCCTTGACAACTTCAATCTTACCTCCTTTTATCATGATGTTGCTTATTGGTCCAGTTGTGAGGATTTTTGTTTTCTTTATGTTGAGGTGTAATCCTTACTGAAGGCTGTATGTAGTCTTTGATCTTCATCAGTAAGTGCTTCAAGTCCTTTTCACTTTCAGGAAGCAAGCTTGTGTCATGTGCATATTGCAGGTTGTTAATGAGTCTTCCTCCAATCCTGATGCCACGTTCTTCTTCATATTGTCCAGCTTCTCAGATTATTTGCTCAGCATACAGATTGAATAGATATGGTGAAACGATACAACCCTGATGAACACCTTTCCTGACTTTAAACCACACAGTATTCCCTTGCTCTGTTCGAACAACTGCCTCTTGATCTATGTACAGGTTCCTCATGAGCACAATTAAGTGTTCTGGAATTCCCATTTTTTGCAGTGTTATCCATAATTTGTTATGATCCTCACAGTCGAATGCCTTTGTATAATCAGTAAAACACAGGTAAACATCTTTCTAGTATTCTCTGCTTTCAGTCAGGATCCATCTGACGTCAGCAATGATATTCCTGGTTCCACATCCTCTTCTGAATCCAGTCTGAATTTCTGGCAGTTCCCTGACAATACAGTGCTGCAGCCACTTTTGAATGATCTTCAGCAAAATTTTACTTACATGTGATATTAATGATATTGTTTGATAATTTCCGCATTCATTTGGATCACCTTTCTTGGGAATAGGCATAAATATGGATCTCTTCCAGTTGGTTGGCCAGGTACTGTCTTCCAAATTTCTAGGCAAAGACAAGTGAGCACTTCCAGTGCTGCATCCATTTGTTGAAACACCTCAGTTGATATTCCATCAATTCCTGCACCCTTGTTTTTCGCCAATGCCTTCAGTGCACCTTGGACTTCTTCCCTCAGTACTATCAGGTCCTGATAATATGCTACCTCTTGAAATGGTTGAACATCGACTAGTTCTTTTTGGTATAATGACCCTGTGTTTTCCTTCCATCTTCTTCTGATGTTCCTGCATCGTTTAATATTTTCTTCATAGAATCCTTCACTGTTGCAACTCAAGGCTTGAATTTTTTCTTCAGTTCTTTCAGCTTGAGAAATGCCAAGCGTGTTCTTCCCTTTTGGTTTTCTATCTCCAGCTCTTTGCATGTCACTATAATGCTTTACTTTGTCTTTTCGAACCACCCTTTAAAATCTTTTGTTCAGCTCTTATTACTTCATCATTTCTTCCATTTGCTTTAGCTACTCGACATTTAGGAGCAAGTTTCAGAGTCTCTTCTGACATGCATTTTGGTCCTTCCTGTCTTTTTAATGACCTCTTGCTTTCTTCATGTATGATGTCCTTGATGTCATTCCAGAACTCGTCTTGTCTTTGGTCATTATTGTTCAATGCACACCAATATTTTTACCATTCTCAATTATACAGCTTAAATTAACCATTAAGATTTAAGTGAAAATTGATGGTGGGGCCAAGATGGTGGAGTAGTCAGATGCTTCCTGTGGTCCCTCTTACAACAAAGACCCAAAAAAACAACTGAATCAATTATATATGACAATATAGGAGCCCTGAACATCAAAGGCAAAGTTGAGGAATCGGACTGAGTAGCAGGGGGAGGGAGACACGGTTCAGAAGCGGTGAGGAGTTGCCAGACATGACGCGGCAGGAGCCGGCACCCTCCAGGCCGGATCAGCTCGCGTGAGCGGTGAGGCAGGCAGTGGCTTTTGTGAGGCATTTTCCACATAGGGAGAGATCTAAAGGCAGAGAGTCTACTTGGACATCCAAAACCAGTGAAAAGCAGCACTCAGTTGGCAAAAGATAAGTACTTGCATCTAGCCTACTGCACGGATCAAATAACACCCTCTTTGGGAAAAATCTCTCTCCCGTTTACCTCCCCGCTCCCCACTCTGCACTGGGTCCCGGGCCGGCTTCAGCGATTGCCGCATCCCCTGGGCTGGAAGTACTACCCATCATGCACCCTGTGCCATGGTCCTGGCCTTGGAGAGGGAACAAATTAACAAACAGGAAAAAAATAATCTGCCAGCTCCCCTAAGCCAGGAACTCAGGGTAGGCACAGCTCCTTTCCCTAGACACAGGCATAAGGGGTCCACAGACTTTGAATGCCTTTCACCCGTGTGTAGACCTGTGTGGGCCCATTTAGCATTGCCACAGTACAACAGGGTATATACCTGAAGTCTGACTTCAACTGTTTCAGCTGTGGGGTGGCAGGTTCGTGACATTTGACACTGCTCTGCCCATTAAGCAGGTTCCTCATCTCCCCATATCTGGAGCCTGAGGACTGGTGGCTCCACCCATGACGGGTCCAAAAATATGTGGTGCCCCCTAGACCTTACAGCCAACAGCATTGGGTACTCAAAGTTCAGCTTCAAAATCCACCCAACTACCTGCTTTAGGGAACAGGGACATGCTTTCCTCCCGGACACTCAGCGGCTGTTGGCCCCCTGCCTTGCTCAGTGCATGACACCCTGCTGCAGCCGGATGCCTGTGCCTATACCAGTCACCCATTCCTGTCTAGGACTGTAGGTGAGAGCCTGCACTACACACTTGGTGGCCGACTGCCTAAACACTTGAGCTGAATCCATATAGGAGGAGTGGGTGGACACCTGAACTCACATACTTAGTGGCACGTCTGACCACATGGTGGCAGGACCTTGAAGTGTCAGGGGCACCAGTGATCGGGCTAGCTCACACAAGCAGCCTATTTGGGTGTATCAAAACAAAACAAAACAAGAAGCAAGCACACAGGAACCAAACATAAATAAATAACTTATTGATGGCTCAGAGACAACAGTCAGTATCAAATCATATAAAGAGGCAGACCATGATGGCTTCAGCAAGCTCCCAAAATAAAGAGTCAAGAAATTTTCCAGAGGAAGAGAATTTCTTGGAATTACTGTAGGCAGAATACAAAAGATTAATGTACAGAACTCTTCAAGAAATCAGGAAGAGATCATGCAAAATGCCGAACAAGCCAAGAAACACACAAAGCAACAGAGGAACTTAAGAAGATTATAGAAGATCATAATGACTAAGTTAAAAGGCTGCAAGAATCCATAGAGACAACAATCAGAAATCCAGAAGATTAACAATAAAATTTCAGAATTAGACAACTCAATAGAAAGTCATAGGAGCAGAATTGAGGCAATGGAAGTCAGAATGAGTGAGATTGAAGATAAAGCACTTGACACCAACTTAATATGAGGAAAAATCAGATAAACTGATTTTAAAAAATGAAGAAACCCTAAGAATTATGTGGGACTCTATCAAGAGGAATAACCTATGAGTGATTGGAGTACCAGAATGGGGGCAGGGGGTGGATAACAGAAAATAAAGAGAGAATTTTTGAAGATTTGTTGGCAGAAAACTTCCCTGATATCATGAAAGATGAGAAGATATCTATCCAAGATGCTCCACATAAGGTAGATCCCAAAAGAAGGTCACCAAGACATATTATAATCAAACTTGCCAAAACCTAAGATAAACAGAGAATTTTTTTTTTATGACAACCCCATTTGTGTCTGTGCATAACTGTGCTCCATGGAGTTTTCAGTGGCTGATTTTTCAGAAGTACATTGCCAGGCTTTTCTTCTGAGGCCCCTCTGGGTGGACTTGAACTACAAATCTTCCTGTTAGTAGCCAAGCACGTTAAGCATTTGCACAACCAAGGGGTCAGCAGAGCTTAGAGAGAGAGAGACCGACAACTAAGAGGTCTTTATTATTTTTATTTTTTTGTTGTACTTTAGATGAAGGTTTAAAGAACAAGTAGTTTCTCGTTAAACAGTTGGTACACATATTGTTTTACGACATTGGTTAACAACCTCACAACATGTCCACACTTTCTCTTCTCGACCTTGGGTTCCCTATTACCAGTTTTCCTGTCCCTGCTGCCTGTAGTCCTTGTCCCTGGCCTCTTGCGCGCCATTAGTCTAATTTTGTTTTATGGGGCCGTCTAATCTTTGGCTGAAGGGTGAACCTCAGGAGTGACTTAATTACTAAGCTAAAAGGGTGTCTGGGGGCCATACTCTCGGGGTTTCTTCAGTCTTAAAGAGAGAATTTTGAGAGCAACTAGGGATAAATGAAAAATCATCTACAGAGTCAATAAGACAAAGCTCAGACTACCAGCAAAAAACATGTAGGCAAGAAGGCAATGAGATGACATATATAAAGCCTTGAAGGAAGAAAAGTTCCAGCCAAGAATTATATATCCAGCAAAACTGTCTCTCAAATATGATGATGAAATTAGGGCATTTCCAGATAAACAGAAGTTTAAGGAATTTGCAAAAACCAAACCAAAATTACAAGAAATACTAAAGGAGTCCTTGAGTTAGAAAATCAGTAACATCAGATAACAACCCAAGACTAGAACACAGGAAAGAGCAACCAGGTATCAACCCAGATAGGGAAGTCACAAAAATAAATCAAAGCTAAAACACTGAAAATAGGGAAACATAGATGTCAATATGTAAAATATGACAATATTAAAACAAAAAGACTAAAAAATGTACATATAAATTTTTCATATGGAGACGAAGTCAAGGCAATATAAATAATTAAAGGACTGGTTTAAACTTAGAAAAATAGGGATAAATATTAAGGTAACCACAAAGAAAACTAACAATCCTACAAATCAAAATAAAAAACAAGAAGACTATAAAGACTCAGCAAATACAGAATCAACAATGAAAAAGATGAAAATACATAAAGAAAAACGACTCACCACAAAAAATTAAGTGGAACAAAGAAACTGAACAACACACAAAAAATACATTAAAATGACAGAACTAAACTCATACCTGTCAATAATTATGCTGAATGTAAATGGACTAAATGCACCAATAAAGAGACGGAGAGTGGCAGAATGGATTAAAAAAACACAATTTGTCTATATGCTGCCTACAGGAGACACAGCTTAGACTTAAAGACACAAACTAAAACTTAAAGGATGGAAAAAAGCATATCAAGGAAACAACACTCCAAAGAGCAGCAGTGGCAATATTAATCTGTTACAAAGTAGACTTTAAAGTAAAATCCACCACAAAGGATAAGGAAGGACACTATATAATGATTAAAGGATCAATACACCAGGAGGACGTAACTATAATAAATATTTACACATTCAATGACAGGGCTCCAAAATACGTAAAATAAACTCTAACAACGTTGAAAAGAGAGATTGACTGTTCCACAATAATAGTAGGAGACTTCAACACCCCACTTTCGGTAGAGGACAGAACATCCAGAAAGAAGCTCAATAAAGACATGGAAGATCTAAATGCTACAGTGAGCCAACTTGATCTCATGGACATATACTGAACACTGTACACAACAGTTAAGTTATACTTTCTTTTCCAATGCACATGGAACATTCTCCAGAATAGATCACATATTAGGCCATAAAGCAAGCCTTAACAGAATCCAAAGCATCTAAATATTACAAAGCATCTTTTCTGACCATAAAGCCATAAAAGTAGAAATCAGTAACAGAAAAAGTAAGGAATAAAAATCAAACACATGGAAACTGAACAACACCTTGCTCAAAAACTACTGGGTTATAGAAGAAATTAAGTATGGAATAAAGAAATTTGTAGAATCAAACAAGAATGAAAACACATCCTTTGGGACACAGCAAAAGCAGTACTTAGAGGTCAGTTTATAGCAATAAATGCACATATCCAAAAAGAAGAAAGGGCCAAAATCAAAACATTAACCCTACAACTGGAACAAGTAGAAAGAGAACAGCAAAAGAAGCCCCTTGCACTAGAAGAAATAATAAGAATTAGAACAGAATTAAATGAAATAGAGAATAGAAAAACAATTGAAAGAGTTAACAAGACTAAAAGCTTGTGCTTTGAAAAGATCAACAAAATTGATAAACCATTGGCCAAACTGAGAAAAGAAAAACAGGAGAGGAAGCAAATAACCCGTATAAGAAATGAGATGGTTGATATCACAACAGATCCAATTTGAAATTAAAAGAATCATGACAGAATATTATGAAAAATTGTACTCTAACAAATATGAAAACTGAGAGGAAATGGACAAATTTCTAGAAACTCAGTACCTACCTAAACCAACACAGAGGTAGAACAACTAAATAAACCTATAACAAAAGAAGAGATTGAAAAGGTAATTAAAAAACTCCCAACAAAAAAAAGCCATGGCCCGGACGGTTTCACTGGACAATTCTACCAAACTTTCAGGGAAGAGTTAGCATCACTACTACTAATGGTATTTCAGAGCATAGAAAAGGATGGAATACTCCCAAACTCATTCTGTGAAGCCAGCATAACCCTGATACCAAAACCAGGTAAAGACACCACAAAAAAGAAAATCAGATACCAATATCCCTCATGAACATTGATGCAAAAATCCTCAAGAAAATTCTAGCGAATAGAATTCAGCAACGCATCAAAAAAATAATTCACCATGACCAAGTAGGATTCATATCAGGTATGTAGGGATGGTTCAACATAAGAAAAACTATCAATGTAATCCATCACATAAATAAAAGAAAAGACAAGAACCACATGATCTTATCAATTGATAAAGAAAAGGCATTTGACAAAGTCCAGCACACATTCATGATTAAAACTCACAGCAAAACAGGAATAGAAAGGTAATTCATCAACATACAAAGCCAACAGCCAATATCATCCTAAATGGAGAGAGTCTTAAAACATTCCTGTTGAGATCGGGAACCAGACAAGGATGCCCTTTATCACCTCTATTATTCAACATTGTGCTGGAGGTCCTATCCTGAGCAGTTAGGCTAGAAAAAGAAATGAAGGGCATCCAAATTGGTAAGGAAGAGGTAAAAGTATCTCTATTTGCAGACGATATGATCTTATACATAGAAAACCCCAAAGAATCCTGAAGAAAAGTACTGGAACTAATAGAAGATTTCAGCAGAGTATCAGGATACAAGAGAAACATACAAAAATCAGTTGGATTCCTCTACACCAACAAAGAGAACTTCTAAGAGGAAATCACTAAGTCAATACCATTTATAATAGCTCGCAAGAGGATAAAATACTTAGGAATAAATCTAACCAGAGACATAAAAGACCTATACAATGAAACCTACAAGATACTACTGCAGGAAACCAAAAGAGACCTGCATAAGTGGAAAAACATACCTTGCTCATGGATAGGAAGTCTCAACATTGTGAAAACGTCAATTCTGTGTAAAGCGGTCTACTATTGTCTAAGACCACTATCATAAGAACTCAAGAAAAGGTTTAAACACAGAAGAAAACATTATTTGATGGTTACGAGGGCAAGGAGGGTGGGAGGAGGGGTATTCACTAACTAGATAGTAGACAAGAATTATCTTAGGTAAAGGGAAGAACAGCACACACTACAGGGGAAGTCAGCACAACTGGACTAAACCAAAGCTAAGAAGTTTCCTGAATACAACCAAACACTTTGAGGGACAAAGTAGCAGGGGCAGGAGTCTGGGGACCATGGTTTCAGGGGACATCTAGTTCAATATGCATAACAATTTATTAAGAAACTGTTCTGCATTCTACTTTGGTGAGTGGCGTCTGGGTTCTTTTTTTTTTAATGTACTTCAGGTAAAGGCTTACAGAACAAATAGTTTCTCATTAAACAGTTGGTACACATATTGTTTTATGACATTGGTTAACAACCCCACAACATATTAACCCTCTAAATTCTCAACCTTTTTTTTTTTTTTGGTGAAAATACACATAGCCAAAGATACACTGTTTCAAAAATTTCTACATACACAGTTCAATGACATTGACTACGCTCTTTGAATTGTGCTGTTATTCTCACTTAAGATGAAGGCTTACAGAACAAAATAGTTTCTCATTTAACAGTTACTACAAATGTTGCCCTATGACAATGGTTAACAATCTCACAACACATCAACAATATCCTTACTCAACCTTGGGTTCCCTATCACCAGCTTCCTTGTCCCCTTCTGCCGTCTGGCCCTTGTCACTGGACTCCTGTACCTCGTTAGTCTCATTTGGTTTTACAGGGCTGTCCACTCCCAGGCTGAACAGTGAACCTCGGAGGTAACTTCACCACTGAGCTAAAAGGGTGTCTGGGGGCCATACTCTCGAGGTTTCTCCAGTCTCCTTTAGGCCAGTAAGTCTGGTCTTTTTTTTGTGAGTTAGAATTATGCTCTACATCCTTCTCCAGCTCTGTCCAGAACCCTCTGTTGTGATCCTGGTCAGAGCAGTCAGTGGTGGTAGCCGGGCACCATCTAGCTGTACTGGACTCAGTCCGGTGGAGGCCTTGGTAGCTGTGGACAATTAGTCCTTCGGACTAATCTTTTCCTTGTATCCTGTTCTCTTCATTCTCCCTTGCTCCCGAAGGGATGAGACCAATGGAGTATCTTAGATGGCCGCTCACAGGCTTTTAAGACCCCAGCGTCTGGGTTCTTAAAAACTGGTGAGTGGCCTTGTAAGATGTGTCAGTTGGTCCCAAACCACCTGGAGTAAAAGAGAATGAAGAACACCATAGACACAAGGAAATTATTAGCCCAAGAGATGGAAAGGGCCACATAAACCAGAGACTTCATCAGCCTGAGACTAGAAGAACTAGATGGTGCCTGTCTACCACCAATGTCTGTCCCGACAGGGAACATGACAGAGAGTGCCTGATGGAGCAGGAGAAAAGTGGGGTACAGAACTCAAATTCTAGTGAAAAGACCAGACTTAATGGTTTGATTGAGACAGGAGGTACCCCAGAAGACATGGCCCCGAGACTCTCTGGTAGCCTAAAACTAAAACCATTCCTGAGGCCAACTCTTCGGACAAAGATTAGACTGGACTATGAGACATAAAATGATTCTCGTGAAGAGTGTGCCTCTTAGCTAAAGTAGATACATGAGACTAAATGGTCAGCTTCTGTCCAGAGGTGAGATGAGAAGGCAGAGAGGGTCAGGAGCTTGTTGAATGGACATGGGAAATCTGAGTTGGAAAGGAAGAGTGTGCTGTCACAGTATAGGTAGAGCAACTTTGGTCACATAACAATGTATGTATAAATTTTTGTATGAGAGACTATCTTGAATTGTAAACTTTCACTTAAAGCACAACAATAAAAAAAAGATGTAAGTGAAAATTGGTAAGTGGTAACTTTGGTGAAGTGTAAGTACACAGTACTGGGGAAGCCAGCACAGCTTGTCCAAGGCGAGGTCATAGAAGCTCCTTGGAGAAATGCAAACTCTCTGAGGGACCAAATTACTGGGTTGAGGGCTCTGGGAACCATGGTCCCAGGGAACATCTAGCTCAATTGGCATAACATAGTTTATAAAGAAAATATTCCGCATCCTACTTTGGTGAGTAGCGTCTGGGGTCTGAAAAGCTTGTGAGCGGTCATCTAAGGTGCTCTACTGTTCTCACCCCATCTGGATCAAAGGAGAAAGAAGAGAACCAAAGACACAAGGGAAAGATTAGTCCAAAGGACTGATGGACCACAAGTATCACAGCCTCCACCCGACTGAGTCCAACTCAACTAGATGGTGCCTGGCTACCACCACTGACTTCCCTGACAGAGATTACAGTAGAGGGTCCAGGACAGAGCTGGAGAAAAATGTAGAACAAAATTCTAACTCACAAAAAAAAAAAAAGACCACACTTAACTGATCTGACAGAGAGCGGAGAAACCCCAAGAGTATGGCCCCTGGACACCCATATAGCTCAGTAATGAAGTCACTCCTGAGGTTCACCCTTCGGCCAAATATTAGACATTCCCATAAAACAAGACTAAAGGGGCACACCAGCCCAGGGGCAAGGACGAGAAGGCAGAAGGAGACAGGAAAGCTGGTAATGGGGAACCCAAGTTCAAGAAGGGGAGTGTTGACATGTCATGGGGTTGGCAACCAATGTCACAAAACATCATGTGTATTAATTGTTTAATGAGAAACTTGTTTGTAAACCTTCATCTAAAGTACAATAAAAAATGGAAAAAAATTATTAACTATCAAAAAAAGATATGTGAAAATTGGATACGAATGCTCCTACGAAAACTTAAGCTGTATGAGAGTTGAGGTTTATGGGCTTATTAAAATACTTAGGGGTTGGGAGGTGGGGATGAAACTTTAGAAAACAAAGCAGAAAAGCTCCATATGAGGGGAAATATAGACTGAATATTAGGTTTCAAATGACGTTTTTTTTCATTAAACGTGGCATCATGAGAGAGTCTTAGGGTATGGGTATACGGTAAAGAAATCATAATAATTGAGAGTAGCCAAAATTCAAGAACTAATGAAAATGCATAATCCATTAGGTCTGAATTGATATATTTCCATTGCATTTATTCATGGTTGTTTATCTGGAGCAGATGCAATGATAAATGGATGCTGTTAGAAACAAAGCCAATTCAAACTTATATGGATGTGTACAGAATACTACATATTGATTATATATATATTGGAATGACAGAAAATATGTGGAAATAACTTGTACTTGATTTAATGCTGTGTATTACAAATGGAGAAGAGCAACTTTAGAACTTCTGGCACAATCATCAAACATTTATTGTGCTGACCATATGTAGGGCAATTGTGCAAGAATAAATGAGTAGTTATGGAATCTCTTAAGGTAGTTAAGTACGGATTTTCAAAGAAGACAAGATCATTTAGCAACTTTAAATCTATAAACAATATTAATTTGATTTCATTTGGCCCTAAAAGGAGCTATACTTTTGTTAATGTAGTAACTGAAAATGAGGTAATGATATTTTATGTCTTGTAATTTTACATAGTGTACTAGTGTCTTTAGCCTCTTTGAACCATTCATCTCACCATCTGTGTAGCTACTCTCACCCCGTTTCCACTTTCCAATCACTCATTTTATCTCTCACTCAACATTTTAGTACTTAATGTTTTTTTTAAATTTTATTGTGGTAATGTGTATATATAACACAAAATTTGCCATTTTAACCAGTTTTAAGTGAACAATTCAGTGACGTTAATTACATTTACCATGTTGTAAAGCCATTACCACTAGCCACTTCCAAAAGTTCTTCATCTGCTGAAACAAAAACTCAGTACCCTTTCAGTGGTAACTACCAACCCACTCTTCCCTTCCTCCAGCCCTTGGTAACCACTAATAAGCTTTTGTCTCCATGCATTTGTCTGTTCTAGATGTTTTCTATAAGTGGGTTCATACAATATTTGTCATTTTGTATCTGACTTATTTAAGCATAGCATTTTCAAGGTTCATTCATATTGTAGCATGTATAAGAACTTCATTTCTCTTCATAGATGAATAATATTCCATTGTATGATATACCATATTTAGTTTAACCATTCATCCGTTGACGGACACTTAGATTGTTTTTCCACCTTTTAGCTGTTGTGAATAATGCTGCAAAGAAGACAATAATCTTTTGAATTTTTTTTCCCGTTTTGAAGCTGGTTAGATCATTTGATAAGAGAATCATGTAAATGAAGCCAAGGTAGTTGGTTTGATCACATGAGCCAGTTAGCTTTGGGCTGTGTCAATGGCTTTCTAACATATTTGTGAAAGAGAATCACCAGGGACACTTTGAAAAATACAGATTCTTGGGCCCTAAACTTGGCATTTCTGATTTGGTCAGTGTGAAATAGAGCTCAAGAATCTACGTTTTAGGTAATTCCAATGTAGTCAGATTGCCACTGATTCTTGCATTTGGAAATGATTGCAGTCTATTTCCTGACCTTAGAACACAACCATCGAAAAGTACTTGATCCTGAAGGTAGAAATTGAGATTGTAAATTCATTAGTGTAAATGATCTGCTATTATTGGGAAAATGACTTATAGCGCTGTCACTACTGGTAGTGGGTTTATAATGTCATCTTTGTATATGCTATTGATAGCACAGTTCTATATGTAGAGTTGCGTATGTGTGCCTTTATTTGTGTAACTATTGTAAGTGGATGGGGTTATATTTATTGTATGTTATTGTTAGGTGCCATTGAGTCAGTTCTGACTCATAGCAACCATAGGAATGAAACACTGCACAGTCCTGCACCATCCTCACAGTTGTTGGCTATGCTTGAGCCCGTGGTTGCAACCGCATGTTATTCCATCTCCTTGAGGGTCTTCCTTTCTTTTACTAACCCTGTACTTTACCAAGCATGATGTCCTTCTCCAGTGACTAGTCCCTCTTGGTAACATGTCCAAACAACGTGAGACAAAGTCTCGCCATCCTTACTTCTAAGGAGCATTCTGGCTGTACTTCTTCCAGGACAGATTTATTCATTCTTCTAGCAGTCCATGATATATTCAATATTCTTTGCAAACACCGTAATTCAAAGGCATCAATTCTTCTTCAGTCTTACTTATTCATTGTCTAGTTTTGCTTTCATATGAGGCAATTGAAAATACCATGGCTTTTATCAGGCACACCTTAGTCCTCAAAGTGGCATCTTTGCTTTTTAACACTTTAAAGAAGTGTTTTGCAGCAGATTTGCCCAATGCAATAATGCATCGTTTGATTTCTTGACTGCTGCTTCCGTGGGCATTAATTGTAGATCCAAGTAAAATGACATCCTTGCCAAATTAATCTTTTCTCTGTTTATCATGATGTTGTTTTTTTGGTCCAGTTGTGAGGGTTTTTGTTTTCTTTATGTTGAGGTGTAATCTATGCTGAAGGCTGTAGTGTTTAATCTTCATCACTAAGTGCTTCAAGTCCTCTTTTTCAGAAAGCAAGGTTGTGTCATCTGCCTATCGCAGGTTGTTCATGAGTCTTCCTCCTGTCCTAATGGCCGCATTCTTCTTCATATAGTCCAGCTTCTTGGATTATTTGTTCAGCATACAGATTGAGTAAGCATGGTGAAAGGATACAAGCCGATGCACACCTTTCCTGATTTTAAACCACCCAATATCCCCTTGTTCTCTTCCAATGACTGCCTCTTGGTCTGTGTACAGGTTTCTCATGAGCACATTTAAGTGTTCTGGAAGTCTCATTCTTTGCAGTGGTGTCCATTATTTGTTATAATCCACACAGTTGAATGCCTTTGCATAGTCAATAAAACACAGATAACATCTTTCTGTTATTCTCTGTTTTCAGGCAAGACTCATCTGATATCAGCAATGATATCCCTCGTTTCATATCCTGTTCTGAATCAGGCTTGAATTTCTGACAGTTGGACTGTCAGTGGACTACTGCAACTGCTTTTGAATAATCTTCAGCAAAATTTTAATTATATGTGATATTAATGATATTTTTTGATACTTTCTACATTCTTTTGGATCACTTTTCTTTGAAATGGGCAAAAATATGGATCTCTTCCAGTCGTTTGGCCAGCTAGCTATCTTCCAAATTTCTTGGCATAGATGAGTTAGCACCTCCAGCACTGCATCCGTTTATTGAAACATCTCAATTGGTATTCCATCAATTCCTGGAGCCTTGTATTTCACCAGTGCCTTCAGTGCAGCTTAGACTTCTTCCTTCAGTACCATCAGTTCTTGATCATATGCTACCTCCTGAAGTGGTTGAAATTGACCAATTCCTTTTGGTACAATGACTCTGTATATTCCTTCCATCTTCTTTTGATGCTTCCTGCTTCATTCAATATTTTGCCCATAGAAACCTTCAGTATTGCAACTCGAGGCTTGAATTTTTTCTTCAGTTCTTTGAGCTTGAGAAATGTCAACTGTGTTCTTCCCTTTTGTTTTTCTTACTCCAGGTCTTTGCACGTTTCATTATAATGCTTTACTTTGTCTTCTCAAGCTGCCCTTTGAGATATCTTCTGTTCAGCTCTTTTACTTCATTGTTTCTTCTGTTTGCTTTAGTTGTTTTACATTCAGGAGAACGTTTCAGAGTCTTTTCTGACATCCATTTTGGTCTTTTCTTTCTTTGCTGTCTTTTTAATCACCTTTTGCTTTCTTCCTGTGTGATGTCCTTTGATGTCATTCCATAATTCATCTGGTTGAGTCATTAGTGTTCAGTGCATCAAATCTGTTCTTGAGATGGTCTCTAAATTCAGGTGGGATATATTCAAGGTCATACTTTGGCTTTTGTGGACTTGTTTTAATTTTCTTCAGCTGCAACTTGAACTTGCATATGTGCAATTGATGGTCTGTTCTGCAGTTGATCCTTGGCCTTCTTCTGACTGATGATATTGACCATCTTCATCGTCTCTTATCACAGATGTAGTTGATTTGATTCCTGTGTATTCCATCAGGCAAGTTCCACGTCTGTAGTCACTGTTCATGTTGTTGAAAAAGGTATTTGTCATGAATAAATCATCGGTCTTGAAAAATTCTGTCATGCGATCTCCGGTGTCGTTTCTGTCAGCAAGGCCGTATTTTCCAACTACTGTTCCTTCTTCGTTTCCAACTTTTGCATTCCAATCACCAATAATGATCAGTGCATCTTGATTGCATGTTGGATGAATTTCAGACTGCAGAAGCTGGTAAAAATTTTCAATTTCTTCATCTTTGGCTTTAGTGGTTGGTGCATAAATTCGAATAATGGTGGTATTAACTCGTCTTCCTTGTCGGCATATGGATATTATCCTATCACTGACAGCATTGTACTTCAGGATAGATCTTGAAATGTTCTTTTTGACGATGAATGCGACACCATTCCTCTCAGTTTGTCATTCCCGGCATAGTAGATCATATTATTGTCTGATTCAAAATGGCCAATACCAATCTATATCATCTCATTAATGCCTAGGATATTGATCATTATGCTTTCCCATTTTATTTTTGATGATTTCCAATTTTCCTGGATTCATACTTTGCACATTCCACATTCCAGTTGTTATTGGATGTTTGCAGCTGTTTCTTCTCATTTTGAGTCGTGCTGCATCAGCAAATGAAGGTCCCAAAAGCTTGACTCCATCCACGTCATTAAGATCAACTCTATTTTGAGGAGGCATCTCTTCCCCAGTCGTATTTTGAGAGCCTTCCAACCTGAGGGGCTCATTTTCTGGCACTATATCAGACAATGTTCTGCTGTTATTCATAAGGTTTTCACTGGCCAATTTTCTCAGGAGTAAGCTGCCAGTCTTTTTCCTAGTCTGCCTTAGTCTGGAAGCTCTGATGAAACCTGTCCACCATGGGTAACCCTGCTAGTATTTCAAATACCAGTGACATATCTTCCACCGTAACATCAACACCCAAGCCACCGCAGTATGACAAACTGACAGAGGAGTGGTAGATTTATTGTATACATACATGTTTCTATATGAGTGTATGTATACTTGCATACCTATATGGGTGAGAGAACTAAATGTTATTTTTTCAATTGTTGTTATTTACTGTGGAGTTGATGATTCCGACTCATTGCAACCCCATGTGTGCAGAGTATAACTGCTTCATAGGGTTTTCAAGGCTGTGACTTTTCGGTAGCAGATTGCCAGGCCTTTCTTCAAAGGTGCCTCTGGGTGGGTTCGAACCGCCAACTTTTCAGCTTGTAGTAGAGCCCTTAACAGTTTGCGCCACTTGGGGATTCCTATTTTTAAAATTAGATGTGGGATTTACTTAGTTCCTTGATTTTTAGAACTGTTGTTGCTTCATGAACTGTTTTGCTTTAGACTTCTCTGTTTTTAGCTCATTACTTGCACCTCCATCTCATGCTTTTAGCTACTTCCTTCTTGTCAGGAACATCTAGTGGTGATTGTTCAACAGGCAGAGTTTAAGCTAATGACATATCAGTTTAGTTATTATAGAACAGTGGTAATCCTGTGTGTTATGTATAGACACGTGACAGATGAATTAGAAATATAAACTGTAGATTTAAAGAAATAAGACCTCTTCTACAAATGCATCTGTAAATAAATCTTATCATTTTATAATTTTTAGGTTATTTATAAGAATATGATAGAGACATTAAGGGCACTGGTAAGTAAAATGATGAGATATGCTCTTATATATCAATTAAAAAATAAGACGTTTTCATGGAACTTAATACTAATTTTTCTTGTGTGTATAATTTTTATGGAGTTTGAAAAAAAGAATAACAAAGCCATTGCAGAATTTTTGTGTGTCAGTTAGCCTTACAATTTGTGAGAGATGAGGTCTAGCCTAACTAAAATTGATTATGCTATTTGCTTCTACAATAAGTTAATCATATTGTGTGCTAGTGCTTAGTTTTAAAAATTATATTGTGGTACAATATATATATATAAATTTGCCATTTTAACCATTTTAAGTGTACAACTCAGACATTAATTACATTCACCATGTTGTGCAGCCATCACCAGTGTCTATTTCAAAAAATTTTTCATCACCCCAGAAAGAAACTCAGTACCTGAAGCAATAACTCCCAATTTCCCCTCCCTTAGCCCTGGTAATCACTCTGTATGCATTCACTAGTACTTATTACTATTATTATTTTTCTTAAAATGAGGTAGGGAGTAAACTACAAATGAATCACAACATCAAAAATATTACTGAGTCTGTTTCTGGTGCTGACAGTGATGAACAGTTTCCCTGAATCAAAGATCTGTCCTATTTAGAATGGCTATTCAAGAAAATTTTATTGAAATTTGTAATCAGCTTTATAGTGTTAAACATTAGGCCAGTGATTTTTTTTTTCCTTCACAATCTGTGTCCCAAATTTCACAATCTTGTATACTATTCTGGGAACTATTTATTATGTTATTTTGGAAAGGAAGAAGGGAAGACCCTAGTGCTTAGTCTGATTTTAGCAATGGCTATCTGAAATCATACAATTATATTTCATGTACTTTTTTCACCTCCCAGAATAAGGATCCAGCCAAAGTTAATAGGTAGGTTTCTTTAATTCACTTGTAGCTAATCTAAGACTCCAAAATCTCCCCAGTTGAGGAACTACTTGTAGTCCGTTTTCTCAGCTAGTGATAGCATTATGCCATCATTCTGACTATTCCTAATAGAAAATCCTATCTCTGTAATGTGACTTGACCTGTAATAATTGTCTTCAAATGGAACAATTGCTAATTACTTGAAGTGCCATATCATTTTCCAAAATGCTGGCACCATTTTGCGTTTCCATCAGCAGTGTGTAAGAGTTCCAGTCTCCCTGCAGCCTCTCCAACATTTGTTATTTTCTGTTTGTTGATTAGTTCCAGTAATGTTGGGGTGAGATGATATCTCATTGTAGTTTTGATTTGCATGTCTCTAATAGCTAGTGATCGCAAGCATTTCCTCATGTGTCTGTTGGCTACCTGAACGTCTGCTTTGGTGAGTGCCTGTTCATATCCTTTGCCCATTTTTTAACTGAATTATTTGTCTTTTTGTTGTAGAAGTGTTGGATTTCATATATATTTTAGAGATTAGACCTTTGCCAGATATGTCATAGCCAAAAAATTTTTCCTAGTCTGTAGGTTTTTTTACTCTTTTGGTGAAATCTTTTGATGAATACAAGAGTTTAATTTTTAGAAGATCCCAGTTATCTAGCTTATCTTCTGGTGTTTGTGTACTGTTGGCTATGGTTTGTGTCCTATTTATGCAGTGTATCAGGGCCTATAGTGTTGACGTATTTTTTTTTCTCTGATCTTTATAGTTTTTGGTTTTATATTTAGGTCTTTGATCCATTTTGAATTAGTTTTTTTGTGTATGGTGTGAGGTATGGGCCCTATTTCATTTTTTTACAGATGGACATCCAGTTTTGTCAGCACCATGTGTTAAAAAGACTGTCTTTTCCCCATTTGATGGGCCTTTGTCGAATATTGGGTGGCCATAGGTTGATGAATTTACATCTGGGTTCTCAATTCTGTTCCATTGGTTAATATATCTGTTGTTATACCAGTACCAAGATGTTTTGACTACTGTAGCTGTGTAGTAGGTTCTGAGGTCAGGTAGTGCGAGTCCTCCTACTTTATTCTTCTTTTTCAGTAGTGCTTTACTTATCTGGGGCCTCTTCCCTTCCCATATGAAGTTAATGATTAGTTTTTCAATCTCATTGAAGAATGCTGTTGGTATTCAGATCGAGATTGCATTGTATTTGTAGATTGCTTTAGGTAGAATCGACATTTTCAGTGTTGACTCTACCTATCCATGAGCATGGTATATTTTTCCATTTATATAGGTCTCTTTTGGTTTCTTGCAATAGTGTTCTGTAGTTTTCTTTGTATAGGTGTTTTACATCCCTGGTTAGATTTATTCCTAAGTATTTTCTTTTTCTAGGGGGTAGTATAAATGGTATTGCTTTCCTGATTTCCTTTTTGTGGTTTTCTTTATTGGTGTGTAGGAATCCAACTCATTTTTGTATGTTTATATTGTATCCTGCTACTCTGCTGAATCTTTCTATTAGTTTCATTAGTTTTCTTGTGGAGTCTTATGGGTTACTCTATATGGTATCATATCATCCACAAATAGTGATAGTTTTACTTCTTCCTTACCCATTTGGATGGCCTTTATTTCTTTTTCTTGCTTTATTGCTGTAGCTAGGACCTCTAGCACAATGTTAAATGGGAGTGATGATAAAGGGCATCCTTGTCTTGTTCCTTTTCTCAATGGGGAATGTTTTCAGCCTCTCTTCATTGAGGTTGATGTTAGCTGTTGGTTTTGTATGGATGCCCTTTATTATGTTGAGGAATTTCCTTTCTATTCCTATTTTATTGAGAGTTTTTATCAGTAATGGGTGTTGGACTTTATCAGATGCCTTTTCTGCAGCAATTGAGAAGATCATGTGATTCTTTTGTTTTATTTATGTGGTGGATCACGTTGACTGATTTTCTTATGTGGACTCATCCTTGCATACCTGGTATGAATCCTACTTGGTCATGGTGTATTGTTTTTTTGATATGATGCTGAATTCTATTGGCTAGAATATTGAGAATTTTTGCATCTATATTCATGAGAGATATTGGTCTGTAATTTTCTTATTTTGTAGTATCTTTGCCTGGTTTTGGTATCTGAGCTATGTTGGTATCATGAAATGAATTTTGAAGTGTCCTTTCCTCTTACATGTTCTGAAATAGTTTGAGTAGTACTGGCATGAGCTCTTTTTTGAATGTTTGGTAGAATTCTCCAGTGAAGCCATTGGGCCAGGGTATTTTTTTGTTGCGAGTTTTTTTTTTTTAAATTACCTCTTTAATCTCTTCTCTTGTTATGGATCTGTTCAGATTTTCTACCTCAGTTTGTATTAGTTCAGGTAGGTAGTGTGTTTCTAGAAGTTTGTCCATATCCTGTAGGTTTTCAAATTTGTTGGAGGATAGTTTTTCATAGTACTCTGTTTTATGATCCTTTTTATTTCAGTTAGGTTGTTTTAATGTCCTCCGTTTCATTTCTTACTTGGGTTATTTACTTCCTCTCCTGTTTTTCTTTTGTCAATTTGCCCAATATTTGTCAATTCTGTTTATGCTTTCAAAGAACCAGCTTTTGGTTTTGTTGATTATTTCTGTTATTTTTCTACTCTCTATTTCATATATTTCTGCTCTGATCTTTATTGTTTCCTTTTTCTGGTGGCTTTGGGCTCCTTTTTCTGTTCTCTGTTCAAGTTGTATAGGTAACAGTTTGATTTTGTCCCTTCATTTTTCATATATGCATCTATTACTATAAATTGATCTCAGAACACTGCCTTTGCTGTGTCCCAAATGTTTTGGTATGATATTTTCATTGCTTGATTCTAGGAATTTTTTGATTCCATCTTTGATTTCTTCTATTACCCAGTGGTTTTTAAGCAAGGTGTTATTCAGTTTCCATGTATTTGTTTTTTTTTTATTTGCTCTTCCTGTTATTAATTTCTACTTTATGGCATTGTGATCAGAGAAGATGTTTTGTATTATTTCAGTGTTTTGGATTTTCTTGAGGGTTGCTTTGTGGCCTAAATGTTGTCTATTCTGGAGGACAATGCATGTGCATTGGAAAAGATTGTCTACTTTACTGGTATTGGGTGGAGTTTTCTATGTATGTTTTATGATGTCTAGTTGGCTTATTGTGGTCTTTATATCTTCTGTATCTTTGTTGAGTTTCTTTCTATATGTTCTCCCCTTTACCTAGAGTGGTGTGTTGAAGTCTTCTGTTATTATTGTGGAACTATCAATTTCTCTTTTCCGTGCTGTTAGAGTTTGTTTTATGTGTTTTGGAGCCCTGTCATTGAGTGGGTGGATATTTATTACAGTTATGTCTTCATAGTGGATTGTCCCTTTCATCATTGTATCCTTCTTTGTCTTTTATTGTGGATTTTGTTTTGAAGTCTCTTTTATCTGAGGTTAGTATTGCCCCTCCTGCTCTTTTTTGGTTATTATTTGCTTGATATATTTTTTTCCAGTCTTTGATTTTGAATATATTTATGTCTTTGTTTCTAAGGTGTGTCTCTTGTAGACAACATGTTGAGGGGGCCTGTTTTTTAATCCATTCTGTCACTCTCTATCTCTTTATGGCTGCATTTAAGCCATTTACATTGTGATTATTGATAGTTTTGAGTTTAATGCTGTCATTTTGTAGTGCTTTTTTTATGGTGGTGACATTTTCTGTGATCCTCTTACTCTTCTGTGCTGAATTCCTTTTGTTTGTGGAGTTTTTTTGTTTTCATAGATATTTTTGTGGCTGAGACTTCATGTTTTCCTTCTTTGTTTTGATGAGTCAGTTTGTTAACTTTCTTTGTGGTTACCTTGAAATTTACCCCTATCTTCTTAAGTTTAAACCAGTCTTTTATTAGTTTATATTGCTTTGACTTTCTCTCCATTGGAAAGTTTTGTACCTATACTACTTTTTGCCTCTTTTATTGTTTTGACGTTGTTGCCATTTACTATTGATGTCTCTTATTCTACGTTGTAAATCTTTCAGTTTTATTTTATCCTAGGTGGGTATCTGGCTGCTGCTTTTCCTGTGTTCTAGATTCAGGTCTTTGTCTGATATTGTTTGTTCTGAAACTGAAGGGCTCCCTCTAATAATTCTTGTAACCTTGGTTATTGCATATTCTCATAATTTTTATCTGGAATTGTCCTAACTTTGTCATTGTATTTGAGTGAGAGTTTTGCTGGATATATTATTTTTGGTTGGTAGTTTTTTCTCTTTTCAAGGTCTTATATATGTCATCCCATTGCCTTCTTGACTGCATGGTTTCTGCTGAGTAACCAGAGGTTAGTCTTATTGTTTTCCCTTTGTATGTGACTTTTCATTTTTCTTGAGCTGCTGCTCTCAGGATTCTTTGTCTTTGGTTTTGTTGAGTGTGATTATGGTATGTCTTGGTGACTTTCTTTTGGGGTGTATCCTGTATTGGGTGCACTGAGTTTCCTGGATGGTCAACTTTTTATCTTTCACGATATTAGGGAAGTTTTCTGTCAGCAAGTCTTCAATTATCCTCTCTGTGTTTTCCATTTTCTCCCCCTTTTCTGGAACTCAGATTTTTGCTCCTGATTGTATCACACATCATTCTCAGGTTCTCTTTTTTCATTCTTTTCTCTGATTTTTCCTCTAACACAGTGGTATCCAAGGATTTGTCTTCAATTTTGCTGATCCTGTCTTCCAGTGTTTCAAATTTGCTCCTAAAGCCTTCCGTTGTACTGTCCATTTCTGAAATCTTGTTATCTTTTTGTTTTTGTATGATTTCTAAATATTTATTTTGACATTTTGTTCTTGTATTTTCCTGAATTCTTCCATTGCTTTGTCTGCATTTTCCCTGATTTTTTCTCTATTTTCCATGATTTTGTTTACTCTTATTTTTGTCTGTCTTTTTATTCATTTCTTTCTTAATCTCTTAGAGAGCCCTGAACATTAGACTTTTGAATTCCCTATCAGGTAGTTCCAGTGCATTTTCTTCTATCGGAAGGTTATCTGGTGTTTTGTTTTGGTTGCTTACTGGAGCCATTCTCTCCTTTTTTTAAAAATATGTTTTGATATTGTCTGCTGTTTCTGGGACATTCAGGAATTGTTATTTTTTGTTTGTAGATTCTAGCTTTGTTTCGTTCTAGTTTTTTGTTTTATTTGGTTATATCTGGGCAGACGGGCTGAGCATGTTTTGTTGCTTGCTCATCTGTGGGCATGGTTCTTCTCCCGACCTTATCCAGGTGGGCAGGGCTGGTCGCTTAGCTATGGTGCAGCAGGGCATGTCCATCGGGGGAGTGAGCAGCAGGGATGGGTCATTAGTGACAGAAACAGGATGAGTGGCAGCATGGGACTGGTTCCAGAGGTCGGCGCAGGTGCAGCATGGTGGCATGGTGCTCAACACTTTGTGCATGTATGCAGGAGGGAAGTGACAGGATATGATGTGCAGAGGTAAGTGTGTGATAACAGAAAGAAACAAAAAATGGCGTCGAGAGACCCAGCCGGTGTGGGCGACATGGAACATGGTGGCCATGCTGGTGGCTATCTAGACGAGTGGTGTGGCAGAGCTCATTGAGAAGTGGCGGGAATGGCACAAGGTGCTAGCTGGGCGGGAGAAAAGAAAGGAAGGGAGGGAGAAAGAAGAAGCAGAAAAAAATGGCATTGAGGGAACGCGCCGGTGGGCATGGCATGGAACCTGGGAAGCCATGCTGTTGGCTTTCTAGCTCAGCAGTGTGGCACAGCCTGTTGAGAAGGGGTGGGGATGGCACATGGAACTAGCTGGGCAGGAGAAAGGAAAGGAAGGGAGAGAGAAGAAACAAAAAAATAAAAATAAAAAATACGGTGCTGGAGGAACCAGCCATTATGGGGGAGGGCAGACCTGGGTGGCAGTTATCTGGTGTCCCTCCAGCCGAATGACCATGGCCCATTGGAATGTGGCTGAGGTTGCATAGAGGTAAGAAGGGTGGGTGGTGGGCAAGCGTGTATCCCTGGTTACCAGTTGCTCTGTCTCCTGTTGGGAGCTCCATGAAGTTGCCTTCCTGTACTCCCTGTCTGTGATCCTTGGTGGCTGTAGTCCATAATGGCAAATCTGTGCCATGTTCATTGGTAGAGGACCTTAGCTTTCCTAGTTCTCTGTTCTCTTGTCAGTTCCTTATTCCATATGGTGCTTGATCGAGTTCTTTATCCCTTCATTTGACACTTAGGGTTATTGGATTGACGTTTATATCTGTTTTACTTAGTTTTTTGGGTCTTTGCTGCAGTGGGAGGGCATGGCACTTCTGTATATAGTGTCATGTTGGCTCTGCCTCCTAATTTTAGCCATTCTAATAGGTGTGTTGTTGTTGTTGTTAGCTGCCATTGAGTCGGCCCCCAACTCATGGAGACTGCATATATTATAGAGTAGAACTTCTCCATAGAGTGTTGTTGGCTATAATCTTTACAGAAGCAGTTTACCAGGCCTTTCTTCCCTGGAGCTACTTGTTGTTAGGTGCCGTCAAGTTGATTCTGACTCATGGAGACCCTATGTACAACAGAACGACACACTACCTGATCCTGCGCCATCCTCACAATTGTTGGTATATTTGAGCCCATTGTTGCAGCCACTGTACCAATCCTTCTCGTCAAGGGTCTTCCTCTTTTTCTCTGACCCTCTGCTCTACCAAGCGTGATGTCATTCTACAGGTACTGGTCCCTCCTGATAACATGTCCAAAGTACATGAGATAAAATCTCGCCATCCTCGCTTCTCAGGAGCTCTGGCTGTACTTCTTCCAAGACATACTTGTTTGTTCTTATAGAAGTCTATGGTATTATTCAGTATTCTTCACCACCTCCATAATTCAAATATATCAATTTTTGTCTGGTATTTCTTATTCATTGTCTAGCTTTCACATGCATATGAGTCAATTGAAAATACCATAGCTTAGCTCAGGCACACCTTAATCCTCAATGTGACATCTTTGCTTTTTAATAATTGAAAGAAATCTTTTATTATTTTTTTTGTGATACTTCAGGTGAAGGTTTACAGAACAAATAGGTTCTCATTGAACAGTCAGTACACATATTGTTTTATGACATTGGTTAACAACCCCATGACACGTCAACCTTCTCCCCTCTCAACCTTTTTTTTTCTTTGGTGAAAATATACATAGCCAAAGATACACCATTTCAAAAATTTTTACATGCACAGTTCAGTGACATCAATTACATTCTTCCAGTTGTACTGCTATTCTCACTTTAGATGAAGGTTTACAGAACAAAATAGCTTCTCAGTAAACAGTACACATGTTGCCCTGTGACAGTGGTTAAAAACCCCACTGCATGTCAACACTGTCCTTACTCAACCTTGGGTTCCCTATCACCAGCTTTCTTGTCCCCTTCTGCCTTCTAGTCCTTGTCCCCGGACTGCTGTGCCTCATTAGTCCCGTTTTGTTTTATGGGGCTGTTCAATCCCCGGCTGAAAGGTGAACCTCGGAAGTGACTTCACCAGTGAGCTAAAAGGGTGTCTTGGGGCCATACTCTCAGGGTTTTTCCAGGCTCTTTCAGGCCAGTAAATCTGGTCTTTTTTTTGTGTTAGAATTTTGTTCTGCATCCTTCTCCAACTCTGTCCAGAACCTTCTGTTGTGATCCCAATGAGAGCAGTCAGTGGTGATAGCTGGGCACCATGTATCTGTACTGGACTCAGTCTGGTGGAGGCCTTGGTAGCTGTGGTCCATTAGTACTTTGGTCTAAGCTTTCTTTTATCCTGTTCTCTTTATTCTCCCTTGCTCCTGAAAGGGTGAGGCCAGTGGAGTATCTTAGATGGCAGCTCACAGGCTTTTAAGACTCTAGATGCTACTCACCAAGGTAGAATGTAGAGCATTGTCTTTATAAACTGTGCTATGCCAATTGAGCTAGATGTTCCCCAAGACCATGGTCCCCACAGCCCTCCGCCCAGCAATTCAGTCCCTCAGGGAGTTTGGATGTGTCTAT
>NW_004443996.1:5439013-5440898 GCF_000243295.1 Trichechus manatus latirostris
GGTAGCTGTGGGCTTTTTTTGCTGTTCTCTATTTGTTTGAGTCGTGTAGTTAATGTTTTGATTTTGTCCCTTTTTTCTTTTTTGATGTGTTCATCTATTCCTATAAATTGTCCTCTGAGGACTGTCTTTGCTGTGTCCCAAAGGTTTTGGTATGATGTGTTTTCATTCTCCTTTGATTCTAGGAATTTTTCGATTCCATCTCTTAATTCTTCTATTACCTAGTGGTTTGTAATCAGTGTGTTATTCAGTTTCCATGTAATTGATTTTGTTTTCCTTTCTCTTTCTGTTGTTAATTTCTACCTTGATGGCATTGTGGTCAGAGAAGATACTTTGTATTATCCCAACATTTTGGATCTTGTTGAAGATTGCTCTGTGGCCTAAGATGTGGTCTATTCTGGAGAACGTTCCATGTGCATTGGAAAAGAATGTGTATTTTAAAGCTGTTGGGTGGAGTGTTCTATATATATCTATGAGGTCAAGTTGGCTGATTGTGCCCGTTAGGTCTTTTGTATCTTTGTTGAGTTTTTTTGTAGTTGTTGTGTCCTTTACTGAGAGTGGTGTGTTGAAGTCTCCTACTATTATTGTGGAACTGTCAGTTTCTCTCAGTGCTGTTAGAGTTTGTTTTATGTATTTTGGAGCCCTGTCATTGGGTGCGTAGATGTTTATTATGGTTATGTCTTCATGGTGGATCATCCCCTTAAGCATTATATAGTATCCTTCTTTGTCTTTTATGGTGGATTTTGTTTTATAGGCTATTTTATCTGAGATTAGTATTGCCAGTCCTGCTCTTTTTTGTTAGTTGTTAGCAAGATATATTTTTTTTCCAACCTTTGATTTTTTAATAAATTTAAGTCTTTCTTTCTAAGGTGTGTCTCTTGTGGACAGCATATTGATGGATCCTGTTTTTTTATCCATTCTGTCACTCTCTGTCTCTTTCTGGGTGCATTGAGTCCATTTATATTTAGTGTAATTATTGATAGATGTAAGTTTATTGCTGTTATTTTGTAGTGCTTTTTTTTGTGGTGCTGACGTTTTCTTTGTTCTTCTTACTCTCCTGTGTTGAATTCCTTTTGTTTGTGGATTTCTTTTTCAGTTCTTTTGTTTTTGTAGGTTTTGTTTTCACTGAGACTTTATGTTTTTCCACTTTATTTTGATGAGTATGTTTGTTAACTTTCTTTGTGGTTACTGTGAAATTTACCTTTATCTTTTTAAGTTTGGAGCAGTCTGTTATTACTTGGTATCTCCTTGCCTTCCTGTCCATTAGAAGATTCTATACCTACACCGTTTATTTCCTCTTTTGTTGTTCTGATGTTATTGTCATGTACAGATTAACTGCTCTGATTCCCTGTTGTATTTCTTTTTTGTTTTGGATAGTCCTTGTGAGTTCATTTCTTAGATTGGTATCTGGCTGGCATGATCTTTTGTTCTAGATTCAGTCTGTGAGCTGAAGTTGTTCTCAGATGGAAGGACTCCCTTTAATAATTCTTGTAAGATTGGTTTGGTTTTTACGTAGTCCCTTAATTTCTGTTTATCTGGAAATGTCCTAGTTTTACCTTTATATTTGAACAAGATTTTTGCAGGATATATTATTCTTGGTTGGGAGTTTCTTTGTTTCAAGGTTTTATATATGTCATGCCATTGCCTTCTTGCCTGCCTGGTTCCTGACGAATAATCTGAGCGTAGTCTTATTGTTTGTCTTCTGTATGTGACTTCTTGTTTTTCACAAGGTGCTCTCAGGATTCTTTGTTTGCCTTTGGTTTTGGTGAGTGTGATTATGATAGGCCTTGATGATTTTCTTTTGAATTCTGTCCTATATGGGGTTCATTGAGCTTCTTGGATGGCCAGCTTTTCATCTTTCATGATATTGGGGAAGTTTTCTGTCAGG
>NW_004443996.1:5440998-5442329 GCF_000243295.1 Trichechus manatus latirostris
CAATTCAGTCCCTCAGGGAGTTTGGATGTGTCTATGGAGCTTCCATAACTTTTCCTTGTACAAGTTGTGCTGGTTTCCCCAGTGTTGTGTACTGTCTCACCCTTCACCAAAGATACCACTTATCTACTGCCTATTTAGTATTTCCCTCCCACCCCCCATCCTTCGTAACCCAACAAAGATTGTTACTTTTTGTGTGTAAATGTTTTCATGGGTTTTTAAAATAGACGTCTCATACAATATTTGTCCTTTTGTGATTGACTTAGTTTGCTCAGCATAATGTCCTCCAGTTTCATCCATGTTATGAGATGCTTCACAGATTCATCATTGTTCTTTATCGTTGCATAGTACTCCATTGTATGTATGCACCATAGTTTGTTTATCCGTTCATCTGTTGATGGGCATCTAGGTTGTTTCAGTCTTTTTGCTACTGTGAACGATGCCGCCATGAACATGGGTGTACATATGTCAATTCGAGTGACGGCTCTTATTTCTCTAGGATATATTCCTAGGAGTGGGATTGCTGGATCGTATGGTATTTCTATTTCTAGCTTTCTAAGGAAGCACCATATCATTTTCCAAAATGATTGTATCATTTTGCATTCCCACCAGCAGTGTATAAGAGTTCCGATCTCCCTGCAACCCTCCAAATTTGTTATTTCCGGAGTTTTTGATTCGTGCCAGTAATGCGGGGGTGGTATGGTATCTCCTTGTGGTTTTAATTTGCATTTCTTTAATGGCTAGTGATCGTGAGCATTTCCTCATGTGTCTGTTGGTTGCTTGAATGTCTTCTTTGGTCAAGTGTCTGTTCATTTCCTTTGCCCATTTTTTTAATAGGATTATTTGTCTTTTTGTTGTAGAGGTGTGGATTTTCTTGTAGCTCATGGAGATTAGACCTTTGTCTGACTTGTACTGTCCAAAACATTTTTCCCAGTCTGTAGGTTCTCTTTTTACTCTTTTTAGTGAAGTCTTTTGAAGAGCATAGGTGTTTCATTTTTATAAGATCCGAGTTACCTAGCTTATCTTCTGGGTTTGTGTGTTGATGTTTATGGTTTGTATCCTGTTAATGCCGTGTGTTAGGGCCTGTAGTGTTGGTCCTATTTTTTCTACTATGAATTTTATAGTTTTTGGATTTACATTTTGGTCTTTGTTCCATTTTGAATTAGTTTATGTATATGGTATAAGGTATGGGTCCTGTTTCATTTTTTTGCAGATGGATATCCAGTTTTGCCAGCAGCATTTGTTAAAAAGACTGTCTTTTCCCCATTTGATGGACTTTGGGCCCTTGTCGAAGATCAGGTGACTGTAGGTAGGTGGATTTACATCTGGGTTCT
>NW_004443996.1:5442429-5461294 GCF_000243295.1 Trichechus manatus latirostris
GTTTGTCTTCAATTTCACTGATCCTGTCTTCCACTGTTTCAAATTTGCTCCTCAGCCCTTCTATGATGCTGTCCATTTCTAAAATCTTGCTGTTAATCTTTTGGATTTCTAATTGTTGTTTTTGTATAATTTCTAGTTGTGAATTTATTTTGGCATTTTGTTCCTGTATTGTTTTCCTGAATTCTTCCTTTTTTGTGTGTTTTTTTCCATGAATTGTCTGCCTTTTCCATGAATTTTGTCTATTGTTTCCTCATTTTTGTCTGTTGTTTGCTTCAACTCTTGGATAATTCTGAGTATTAGAGATTTGAATTCCCTATCAGGTAGTTCTAGTGTCTTTTCTTCCAGTGGAATGTCATCTGGTGTTTTATTTTGGACGCGTACTGGAACCATACTGTCCTGTTTTTGTAAATGTTTTGTCTGCTGTCTTCAGGGCACTCAGTAGTTATTTTTCTCGATTATTGCTTGTATGTTTGTTTGTTTTGGCCTTTTTTTTTAATTTGGCTCTCTCTGAGCAGACGGGCTGTGTGTTCTTTGTCATTTGCTCTTCTGTCGTCGGTATACTTTTCGCTTCTTTCTCCAATTGGCAGGGTCAGTCACTCAAATATGGTACAGCAGCTCAGGTCTAGCTGAAGACGAGTTGCTGGGATGGTTTGTTTGTGGCACTTACTATAGCCACCAGGGCAGGTGGGTAATCAGTGGAGGGCAGGTTCCGGTAGGCCTTGCCAGTGCTGCTTGGTGGTGTGATGTTAAGCGCATGGTGCAGGTATACAGGATGGAGGTGGGAGATTTTGATGTGTGGAGCTAAGATGGGTATGGGAGAGAGGAGAGAGGAACAGGAGCTAAAAACATACAAAGATTGCTCTGGAAGCTTGCCATTGGAGTGGAGAGATGAGAGACTATGAATTGGAGAAAAACAAAAAGGGAAAGAAGAAGAAAAAAAAAGAAGGAAAGATTGAATAAATAAAAATTAGAAAGAAAAAAGAACAGCAAAGCTCCCAGGGATCCCACCGCTGTGGCTATGAGGTGTGGGGAAGTTGTTCCCAGGTGTTGAAGTACAGCCTGGCTAGAAGGCGTAGAGGTATTCAGCACCAGGTATTCAGAGGATAGGAAGAGAAGGAAAGTATAGAAAGATGAGAAACTGAGTAAGAAGAAAAACAAAAAGGGAAAAAGAAGGAAAAGAAAAGAAGACAAGTTAAAAAAAAATAACAAGAAAAGTCCCCAGAAAAACAGGAAAAAAAAAAACACGAGAAAAGAAATGCCCTCTGAGATCCCTCTGCGCGTCTGCACAAGCCGAGGGGGCAGGTCCCAAGCCACGCAGCACTGCCCAGCCAGAATGGGCTCCCAACTCGAGAAAAAAAAAGAAACAAACAACTCAAGACAAACAAACAAACAAAAAGCCCCGGCATCCCACCAGCGCAGCAGCACGGACCGGGAAACAGTTCTACATTCGAATGGAGCTCTGCAGTCCCCCAGGATGAAGGAAAGATGGCACATGGAGCCAGGTATTTGTGCAAAAGAATGGGGAGGTTGTGAGAGGTAAGAAAGAAATCAAAAGAAGTGGAAAACAGCAACACCAGTAGCCAACAAATGGCTCTCGGGGAGTCAGCCACTGTCGACGGGTGGAATCCAAGCAGCTGGTGCTTCGTGGCCAAGAGACTGTGGCCGCAGGAAGCAGAGGAGGCTGTGTGGGGTGAAGAAGGGTGAGGGGTGGGAAAGCGTATACCGTCAGTTACTGGTTATTTTGTCTCCTGTTGGAAGCTCCGTGAATCTGCTTTCTCTTACCCCCAGTCCTTGGTCTCTGATAGGAATCCAAGATGGCGGATCTGCACTGCGTTAGCTGATAAGGGACCTCTGCATGAATCTCTCCTTGCTCTCTGTTCTCTGTCAATTTCTCACTCCATTTGGTGCTTGGCTGAGTTCTTTATCTCTTCATTTGATGTTTTAGGGTTTCAGGATTGCTGTTTTCTCTGGCTTAGTTTTTTGGATCTTTGCTGTGGAGTGACGGCGTGGTGCTTCTGCCTAAAGTGCCATGTTGTCGAATTCCTCTTGAAATAAATCTTTTGCATCAGTTTTGCCCAATGCAATACATCCTTTGATTTCTTGACTGGTGCTTACATGTGTTTTGATTGTGGATCCAAGTAAAATGACATCCTTGACAACTTTAGTGTTTTCTCCGTTTATCATGATGTTGTTTATTGTTCCAGTTGTGAAGATTTTTCTTTTCTTTATGTTGAGGTGTAATCCATCTTCATCAGTAAGTGCTTCAATTAGAGTCGCTGGGTGTATTCAAAGTGCCAACCTTTAGGTTAGTAGCCAATTGATTGCAAACCACTTGTGCCACCGTGGTACCTAATTGTGATTTTAATTTTGTGGTAAGGATCAGCATGAATTCAGTCCCCAAAATGTGGAGATTGGTCAAGCCCCACATGCCCACTTCTCTCTTCTTTGCCATCCGCACCTGGGGCACTCTCTTTCTCTGACCCTAGCTACTTGGAGCTAGGGTCAGAGCTCCTAAGTTAAAAGACACCTTTCTTCAGACCGCCAAATAGGCAGATGCCAGCTGCAAGTTTGTGGAGTCCCCATGTCACCCCAACCTCTGACCTGGTGGCCACAAATATGTGAGAAGTTTCCCACTACCCCTTCAGGGTGCTAGCCACATACCCTGAAGTTGACATGACACCCTTACATTCTGACCTGTTGGCTTACACTACCCCTTTGGGTTTGATTGTTCACTGGAATGACTCATAGAATTTAGAGGAGCCTTGAAAGACAGGCCTGGAGATCTGCTTCCAAAAGGTCACAGCCTCGAAAACCCTATGGAGCAGTTCTATTCTTCACACATGGGGTCGCCATGAGTTGGAATCATTGACTGGATGGCAACTAACAACAACATACCATACTTAAACGACTACAGATTTGTTGTAACCAAAAAGGATACAAACGAAGAGGTACATAGGGTGAAGTCTAGGAGGGTTACCGACAGGGAACTTCCATGTCCCAAGGGAAGCATGACCCTTCAGAGAGCAGATGTTCTTGTCAACCAGGACGGTCTCTGAGCCTTAGTGTTCCTGGCTTTTATCAGCCAGTCTTGCATGATCGGCTAAGTCACACCTCCTGAGGCTAGTTGACTTTGTCCTCCCGGGTAAGTCTTTTCTGGTCTGGCCAGCCCCCCTTGCCAGTACAAATTCTAAGGTGTGACCTGAAAGTTCTAGACCAAGGCACCCCAGTTACTCTAAGGAGTTTTTTTCTGGAGCCAAGGACAAAGGCTGACTTAGGGTAAAACTATGTCCTTTACCCTACACTAATGTTGAGAAGCTTTGCATGTGCTTTTTTGTGATCCATATATTTTCTTTGGTGAAGTATCTTTTCAAATCTTATGCTGTTTTTTTTTAAATTGGATTGTTTGTTTTTCTTATTGGGTTTTGAGAGGTCTTATATATTCTGGATACAAGTCCTGTAGCAGGTATTGATTTACAAATATTTTATCCAATTCTGTTAATTATGTTTTCATTCAATTAGCAGTGTTTTTTGTACAGCAGAAGTTTTTAGTTTCAATGAAGTCCAGTTTATCTTTTTTTTTTCTTTTATGAATCATCCTTTTGGTGGTGAATCCTACAAGTCTTTACCTAATTCAAGGTCACAAAATTTTCTCCTAAAAGTTTTTTTATTTTTTGTACACCTTAATTTAGGCCTTCAATCCATTTTGAGTTCATTTTCGTACATAATGCAAGGTATAGGTCAAGGTACACTTTTTTTTTGCATATGGATGTCCATTGGTTCTAGAACCATTTGTTGAAAAGAATATCCTTTCTCCATTGAATTGCCTTTGCATTTTATTGAAAATTATTTGGCCATGTATGTGTGGTTTTCCAATAATTTTATTGAATTGGACTGGTATAAGGAGCTTTAGTGGCACAGTATTTAAGGGCTTGACTGCTAACGGAAAGGTTGGACGTTCAAATCCACCAGCCGCTCTGTGGGAGAAAAGACTTTGCAATCTGCTCCTTTAAAGATTAAAGCATAGGAAACCATATGGGGTAGTTCTACTCTGTCCTATAGGGTCACTGTGAGTCGAAATTGACTGGATGGCACACGACAATAACAACAGACTGATGTAACTTTAGAATTGCACTTACTGAGCATAGATATATGCTGTTAAAAAATTTTTGAGGTTCTTTATAGGGTTTAATAAAATATTCTCTTGTTTGAAAGACAACTTCTGTGGTATATTTTCTTCGCAGTCATTGATTCTAGAAACACTAATGCAAGTGGTTGTTCTTAGCCCTTTTTTAAAGATGACGAAACCTACTGGTAATTGTGCCATGATAGTTTATGTGAATTTTTCCACTCTGCAATGATAGTTTTTCATCTCCGCTTATCCCCGTCCCCATACCTCTACAATACTGCTAACAATTCATTCATTTATGCAAAATTGCTGGCCTGTTAGTGGCTTGATGCTAAACATAAAAGCTACAAAACTGAATAAGATTCAGCCCATAGTCTACAATTTCTTTAATCATTTGTCTAGAAAATGGAAGCTCAGAATGTTGGGTTTTTGCTAATCTTTGAGAATGACAGTAGTTCTGGGAGAAACATATAATTACCTTCTTTAAGCTTTGCCAATGACTTTAAGTGCCTAGTGGCTTCCTATATGAAGGAAGAAATATGAGAGTAGTGCAGGATGGAGTTTTATTTAGAATACTGTGGTAATCAAAGTTGATTGTTAAACTTAAGAAAATAATGAGTTGTTTAGCCATCTCACACTCTTTAGAAACTCAGAAGAGCATAGAGGATAAGAGCAGGTGCTCTGGAGCCAGATTGCCTGAGTTCAAATTCTGGCTTCTCCATTTATTTGACTCTGTGACCTTGGAAGAAGTTTCTTAACTTCTCTGTACGTTAATTACTTCAAATGGGGCTAGCAGTAGGACATGTAAATCACTTAGTAGAGTGCCTTTTCCACTGCAAGCACTAAATAAGTGTTGTTATTATTTTTAATGTATCACATCTGCTACCCAAGTTATTGGAGATTAAAAGGTTTTCAAATTGAAAAAAAAAACCTGAATGATGACTTTTATGCATCCTATATAACTATGTAGTGATTAGCATTTTTTTGAAATTGTCTTTAAAGGCATTTGATTCACACATTTATCTTTCTTTTTTGATCATTGATCCTTTACCTAGCTTGAATTTTGAAACATGTTGTTCTTCCTTGATTAGCTATGGTAAGGCTGATTTTTCTTATATTATTTATTCCTCAAGACGATGGTGCTGCTTTCACTGAGCTTCTGTTTTCTGTAGTCTGTTGACTCATGATTTCCTTCAGTAAGTCTTCTGGCCACAAACATTTCTTAATAGAAAAAAACCATATCAGACAAGATTTGACATCAAGCTGATAGTTATGTACTAGCTGTCTACTTTTGAATGTTTTCTGCATAGAAACCCATTTTATTCTTTTTTCTTTGTTCCCTGAACTAACGAGAGAATAGAGTAATATGGTGTAAGCTGTTTTATTTAGAATACTGTGATCACTGGGAAAGATAAGTTGCTCTGTCCTGTCACTAACTTGCTGTGTGTTCTTCGGTAAATCTTTTTAATTAATCAGTTCTTCAGTTTCCACATATATAAAATGGAAACAAATGTATTTATGATTATTTTGAGAAGTTAATAAAACAATCATGGTTTGAAATCGTGTTTGACAATAATAATCAAGTTCTTATTATTTTGTTTTTAAAAAAATAACTCCTTAAGATTTAGGTGTCCTAGACAGAGTACTTCTTTTACACTGATAAATAACTCAGTGGATAATTTAAACTTATTTCACATCCCCTTGGTAGTATTTTAGCAACCTTGTATGGAGGTCATATCTCTAAGAGGTTACTACAGTGAAAAAGAATTACTATGGAAAAATGCCATGTATGTACACAGGTCCTGTATATATGTGCATTCAATCCATACCAAAAATAGCAAATGTATCCTTTGAAAGTAAACTTGCTAAATGCCTGTGTTTTAGCACCTATAAGACTGGCCAGATGGCCAGTGCCTTGGTATTGAGGACACTTCGGAGCTATTGAAAACCATTAAAATCATTAGCTCTGATTTCAGTTAAACAGAGAAAACAAATTCCTGCCTGGATAGGAACCAGGGAAGCTGCTTTTCTGTCATCAAACCAAGGATGTAAAATCCTAAATGTTCCACAAATACCTTCTAATGTGTATATAATATTGATGTGCTTAGTTCAACTCAGTAGTAACCTATCATTTGCACTATTACTAGCCCTTTTGAAAAGCACACTGATACTAGGTTGATTTTAATTGGTTCTAAATATTATTCTGCATGAATTCATTCAACAAATGATTATTAAATGCCTACTATGCGTAAGGTCCACCACTTGTCACACAGAATCACTGTACCAAATAATTGGTTGACATTCACCCATTTCAGGAGGTAGCATATGATCAAGAACCGATGGTATTGAAGGAAGAAGTCCAAGCTGCACTGAAGTTATTGGCGAAAAAACAAGGTTCCAGGAATTGAAGGAATACCAATTGAGATGTTTCAGCAAACGAATGCAACACTAGAAGTGCTCACTTGTCTATGCCAAGAAATTTGGAAGACAGCTACCTAGCCAACCGACTGGAAGAAATCCATATTTACACCCATTCCAAAGAAAGATGTTCCAGCAGAATGCGGAAATTACTGAACAATATGATTAATATCACACACAAGTAAAATTTTGCTGAAGAGAATTAAAAAAAATGGTTGCAGCAGTCCATAAATAGGGGACTGCCACGAATTCAAGCTGGATTCAGAAGAGGACATGGAACGAGGAATGTCATTGCTGATGTCAGATGAATCTTGGCTGAAAGCAGAGAATACTAGAAAGATGTTTACCTGTGCTTTATTTACTCTGAAGAGGCATTTGACTGTGTGGATCATAACAAATTATGAATAATGTTGCAAAGAATGGGAATTCCAGAACAATTATGCTCATGTGGAACCTGTACATAGACCAAGAGGCAGTCATTTGAACAGAGAACGGGGATACTGTGAAATCAGGAAAGGTGTGTATCAGGGTTGTATCTTTTCACCATACTTATTTGATCTGTATGCTGAGCAAATAATCCAAGAAGCTGAACTATATGAAGAACGTGGCATCAAGATTGGAGGAAGACTCATTAACAACCTGTGATATGCAGATGACACAGCCTTTACTGCTGAAAGTGAGAGGACCTGAGGCACTTACTGACGAAGATCGAAGACTACAGCCTTCAGTATCGACTACGCCTCAACATAAAACAAAAATCCTCACAACTGAGCCAATAAACAATATCATGATAAATGGAGAAAATATTGAAGATATCAATGATTTCATTTTGCTTGAATCCACAATCAATGCCCATGGAAGCAGCAGTCAGGAAATCAAAAGACACATTTCATTGGGCAAATCTGCTGCAAAAGACCTCTTTAAAGTGTTAAAAATCAAAGATGTCACTTTGAGGACTAAGGTGCGCCTGACCCATGCCATGGTATTTTCAGTTGCCTCATATGCATTTAAAAGTTGGACAATGAATAAAAAAGACCGCAGAAGAATTGATGCTTTTGAATTATGGTGTTGTTGAAGAATATTGAATATACCATGGACTGCCAGAAGAACGAACAAATCTGTCTTGGAAGAAGTACAGCCGGAATGCTCTTTAGAAGCAAGGATGGCAAGACTTCGTCTCACATCTTTGGACATGTTATCAGGAGAGCCCAGTCTCTGGAGAAGGACATCATGCTTGGTAAAGTAGAGGGTCAGCAAAAAAGAAGACGACCCTTTAGGAGATGAATTGGCACAGTGGTTTTAACAAAGAGCTCATGCATAGCCATGATCATGAGGATGGCTCAGGACAGGGCAGTGTTTTGTTCTGTTGTAGAGAGGGTCTCTATGAGCTGGAACCGACTAGATGACACCTAACAACAATAACAACAGTGTGTAAGATGTTATGTTAGTTACTAGATAGGATTTCTTTGGTTACTGCTCCAGATTTCTGCGTATTTGCCTTAATAACTGTAAACCAATTAACTGTGTACCACCCATTCTTCCACAATCACAAAGAAATGTCTGAACAGAAGGACAGTATATTAATTCACAAAGACCAGCAACTTCAGGCTTATAGAAAAGGTTTTTTTCAATTTTTAGGGGGTGTTAATATTTTAATTCCACACTCCTATGGCATTACAGATTCACTGACTGATCCTTCCTATCCCTTTGCTTTCCTTATATCAATAGCTGATTTCCTCCTACCCAAATCAGCTGTCAAGGGAGAAGTGCCTCAGGATTTATAGCAATTCAATTTGTGCCTCATTTTTGCTTTACATAGATGCCCTTATTCTGAGCATTAATTGGCTGTCTACAGAGTATGGCAGTCAGAGAGGATTATTATGTTTGGCCATATGTCCCTCTTGCTTTTATTTTGTGTTCTACTACAATCATTTTTGCCACATGGGAAAAGAAACTTATTTTTACTAATGAATTGCTTTTGAATTTGAGTCTCTTTAGTTTCAAGACTTGCTGCCTTGATGTTGAAATAATGAGGTTTCCAGTGGTTGATTTTCTGGGTCAGCAGTGCACCCTTCAGGTTGCTAGTGTTATTTTTCAATTTAGTGATGGTTGATTTTGTATATTCTACTTTCAGTTTGCTGAGGTGTATGCTGAGCATATGGCAAAGAACATGAATGGTTATTGTAGAAATAGTAATAGAATTTTAAACTTAGGATTATTTTCATAATGTGGTTGTTAAGAATCTGGACACCAAGATGAACAATAGCTTATATGATCCATTACAACCGATGCATGTAAGCAGTTTGTGTGAAACATGGATTTGGTTAGACAATATAGGACTGAGCTGACTTCAGCCCTTTTATTTAAACTATTAGACTCTGTGTTGCAGAGAGATTATTAAAAGATCCATGGCATGGCCTTTTTTCTAGAAATAACAACAGCATCTCTGAAGGAAGAGAGTGATGTTTGAATTAGGGTGGTGCTTTGGAGACTATCTGAAATGAACAAATTTCTTAACTTGAGAGTCATTATCTTTTTAATTTAAGAGAAACAGAAGTGTCACCATCATTATTTCGGTGTTTACATTATTACATTCTACTTCTTTGAAAGCAATGTTCTTTACTTTCTTTGTATTAAATCCCTGTAGCACTTAGTATGGCAGCAAGTAAAATATTGAAAGTGATTTGCCTGAATTATGCCAGTTCAAAAAAGTGAGCTAAATATTCTTACCCATTAGTCTCTTATTAGGACTAACAGTTTCTAAAGTCTAATGTACTGTTCTCCCTGCCTTGAGGGAAGTGCATTTTAAAAGTTTCTGAGAGTAAAAGGCCTTGCTTATCACCTTATCAGAGAGCGTAGAAAACAAAAATCCATCTGCTGAATTTTTTTTTTATTGTTTACAAGAGTACAAGAGACACTGGAGTAAAAGTGAGTTGAAAATACAAGCTGAGTTTTTATGAAATTATGAATATATCCTGGGTGGAGCAGTATCTTGTGTGGCAGTTATAATCACAATGAATAGATCATTTTAGTTTGCTCTTCCATGGCTAGGTCAACTTGGTACTCTTTATGTATTTCTTTCCGTTTATGCTTATACTTATTCTTAAAAAGTTATATAGTTTAGACCAGAGGATGGTAAACTTTTTCTATAAAGGGCCAGATAGTAAATATTTTAGAATTTATGGACCACATATAATCTCTGTTGTATATTCTTTTTTTTTTCTCCCTCAAGTCCTTTAAAAATGTAAAAAGCATTATTGTTAGCTTTTAGACCATAAAAAATAGGCTGAATTTGGCCTGTCAGCCGTAGTTTGCTGACCCCAGATTTAGACAAATGGAATAAAAATGTGATTTTCAAAGTTAAGTTTGTACTAATCCTACTGATAAAATTTAGGGTTAAGGACCTAACTCTGAAAGAAAAATGTAACCCTTTGAAATCATTTCCATGTAAGATATGAAATACAAAGAATTCATTCATGAGACTTGTTTTTAAAAAGATTCTCACGAATGATCAAAGTTCTGTATTTTTAAAATGTTTTTAAAAGAGTTAAATTCCTGTTGGCTGCTAGAATTTAAAATTAAGAGTCAGAAATGATAATCAAAATGACTTATTGGAAATACTCTATGAAATTAGTTTTCAAAATTGATTTTACACATTTCAGGTAAGAAAATTAATAAAATCTAAGGAAAGCATATGAAAATTACTTATTGAAGTTATTTTATAAATTTAATTCATTTAGATCCCAAGTTCAGTGATTCCATTCTACAAATATTTTTCCAGGATCTATTATATTCCAGATAATGTGGTAGATACTGGGGTTATAAAGAGTAGTAAATCATGATCCCTTTCCTCAGGGAGCTTACAGTCTTGTAGAGAGAGGAAACAGATACTTAAACAAGTAAAATGGTGTTTACTGAGAGAAGTCAGTGTAGGGTAATGTGGAGGGAAAAAGGAGAACTATGACTTTGAGGCTTGACAAGCTGATGTTCAAATCACAGACAACCCCAAATGGTAAGTTCTCCAAAGATCATCCATATGTAACCTTAGATTCTGTTTTTATGCTTTGAACATGGATGTGTTTTATCAGCGAATTCATTTTACAGTAGAGCTGCATAATTGTTTTTAAATACCTGACTTAAGTAATACCTTGGAGGCCCTATACTCTTGCCTCATCCTGAGATCTGTTGAACTTTTTATTTTTCTCTACTCTCTTTAAAAGACAACTCTTTCAGATTTATTTGAAGCAGAAATGCCCTTTCTTAAATCTTCCTTGAAGCAGTGGCAGTGGGTCGGTTTCAAGGTACTAACATATTGGGGTACAAACCAAAGGCATATTGTATAGTCAGAAAATCAGAAAATATGAAAGTCAGTCACTTTAAATGAATATTGCAGGTGCCATTACACTTCCCATAAGTAACATGTTTACTATAGAATTCAGTTTAAAAAATTAAAAAGATGAAAGCCTACTGGGAAAATATTTTTAAATGTAAATAAACCTTTAAAAATATGTGGTAATTTAAAAGTCAGGACAAATTACTGTATTCCCCATGGAATGCAGAAAAAAAAATTTTGGTAATGCCCTCTAAAGGACTGTTAGACAAATGGATAAAGTGTGTTATAGTAAAAATATACAAAGGTACTTTTTTTATTTACCTCCAGTTTATGATTCTTAAAGCAAGGGGTACGTGCAAGAGTATGTATGTACTTTTATGACTTGGTTTGGAAGATTGTTTTAAAGTTGACCAAAAATTATTCTATCATTATTTGAAAAATAATCTTCCCACAATAGTATGACATATTGAAGCTAAAATTATTAAATCTGTAGTATATAATAATGATATAGCAGTAAGTTTTGATTGAGAGCTGTATTATTTTGTACTTTTATAGCATTTTCACTTTTAATGAATTATTAACCAAAATGTTTGATATACATTTTTCTGTACTCTGTTTTTGGCAGAAAAATGTTTACACATCAGGCCTTTATTGAGGACATGCCATAAACTGTGCCAGCTGCTTTAGGGACATTATATTAATCCTGATTACCACCCTAAATTGCTTATTTTACAGATGAAAACATTGAGAGTAGGAAAGTGGAAACTTTCACAAGGCAGTAAAAGTATAGCTTTGGAATTTGAATCTTTGTTCTGCTTAACACCAAAGCCTTGTTCTTTCCATGACACTGGCATGCCTGTCTCATTCATAAATCACAGTACATTCACGCACCACATAACCCTCCGTTTGTGCAACATCTGACCACATATATGTCCGTGTTCCCATAAGGTTATACTCTTTACTCCCTACAGATCAATGAATAATAAATAAGAGGTCTGGGATTCTAACCTTTGTTCTGTCATGAGCGTGTTGCGTGACAAAGTACCTCCTTGTGTCTCTTGAATCTGCACAAGGAAGGGGTTGGGCTTGATGATCCCTGACATCCTTTAAGGCTCCAAAATCAGAACCAAAGCTCATGCATGACTGAAGGGCTGATCACCCCATGTCAGCAGGCTCCCTGGTGTGGGTTTGGTTCACAAGGAGGCAAGGGTGGCGGGGCCGTGGGCAGACTAACCCCCAATCCATGCCACAGGCCGCCATTACCTGTGTGTGGCTGTGACATGGCTGTAGGCACAAGAATCCAGGGCCTCAGTGCTGAGAGGAGGAGCCACAGTCACAGGAGGGAGCTCCGTTGTTCACACAACGTCCAAATCACATAACATCCTATTTCACAGAATGTATCATGGACGTTAAGTGATACATAACTGTATCTGCCCTCAAGGAGCTTTAAGGCTAGATGCAGATGACACTCTTACCTGATGTGGTGGAATTATTTGGTAAAAGCAAATTCCAGGATATGTTCTGGGCTCAGTATACATTGGGCTTTTATTTTATTCTGCATCTTCCATGGCAGCAAAGCTGTGCAGTGATCATTCATGTTCAGAGGGATGGCTTTGAAGACACTGAAATATCCATAATCATTATTAAAAAAAAAAAAACCCCGCTGCCGTCGGGTCGGGTCCGACTCATAGCGACCTTACAGGGCAGAGTAGAACTGCCCCATAGGGTTTCCAAGGAGCGCCTGGTGGATTCGAACTGCTGACCTTTTGGTTAGCAGCCATGCTACCAATAAGTACAGTATGGAGAACATAATTTGGGAAACCCTGGTGCCATAATGGTTAAGAGCTACAGCTGCTAACCAGAAGGTCAGCAGTTCGAATCCACCAGGTGCTCCTTGGAACCCTATGGGGCAGTTCTACTCTGCCGTTTAGGGTCGCTAAGAGTCGGAACCGACTCGACAGCAGCGGGTTTTTTTTTTTTTTTGGTTTATACTCTACTTATTAAGTTAGTATTTGAGTTTTCAGAAAGCAGTATTAAATGACTGCAAGATAATCTGCTTAGTCTTCAGCTAGTCATAACCAAACGTAAGTACGAAGCCCTGTTGGTCAAAAGTTTTTGTTTAACAAAAATTTGGCTCTACATATTTTTTCCTAGGTCATTTACTAGCATATAATTTATAGTCTCATGCCTACCAAGTCAGAACAAAGACATGAGTTTAATGAGTAAAGATATATTTTAAAAACATTAAGCTGTAAAAGTTGTGTCTAGAAAGTCTGTTTTAGGGGAGAATTTTAAATGACAGACGCTTTGTCCAGTTATATTGATTATATTAGTTATCTGTTTTTTATTATGGTAAAATATATACACTTTTATTGTGGTAAAATACACGTTTGCCAATTCAATATTTTTTACATGTAAAATTCAGTGATATTGTTTACATTCATCATGTTGTGCAGATATCACCAGTGTCCATTGCCAAATTTTCCATTAGTAGATACTCATTGTTTCTTAAATAGTAACTTTCCTTCCCCCTCCTTCCAGCCCCTGGTAACCACTAAGAAACTTTGGCCTCTATATGTTTGCCTATTCTAGATATTTTATATAAATGGGATCATATAATATTTGTCCTTTTGTGACTGACTTCACTAAGCATAATGTTTTCAAGGTTTGTCTATGTTGTAGCATGCATCAGGACTTCATTTCTGTTTATCGCTGTGTAATAATCTAATGTATGTATATACTGCGTTTTGCTCATTCACTTGATGGACATTTAGGTTGTTTCCTCCTTTTGACTATTGTGAATAGTGCTTTAATGAACATTGGTGTATATGTGTCTGAGTCTCTGCTTTGAAGTCTTTTGGGTATACAACTAGGAGTAGAATTGCTGGGCTGTATGTTCTATGTTTAACTTTTTGAGGAACCACCAAACTGTTTTCCACAGTGGCTGTACCATTTTTCATTCCCACCAGCAATGGATGAGGGTTCCAACTCCTCCACATCCTTGCCAACATTTGTTGTTTCCTTTTTTTTTTTTTTTTTAAATCTTATCCACCCTAGTTGGGGTGAAGTGGTATCTCATTGTGGCTTTGATTTGCATCTTCCTAATGGATAATGATGTTGAGCATATTTTTATGTGTTTGTTGACCCCTTGTATATCTTGTTTGGTAAATGTCCATTCAAGTCTGTTGCCTATTGTATGATTGGATTGTTTGTCATTTTGTTGTGAAGTTGTAGGAGTTCTTTATATATTCTGAATAGTAAACCCTTCAACATATATATAGTTTACCCAAATTTTTCCCAGTCTACATTGTCTCTTCACTTTGTTTTTTAAGTCTGTTGATGAACAAACGTTTTTAATTTTGATGAAGTACAAATTGTCTGTTTTGTTTTTTGTTGCTTGTGCTTTTGGTGTCACATCTAAGAGTCCATTATTAAAAGCTAGACACCGATAGTGATGGGAAATTTGACAGTGATTATGGGTGATGGTTGCACAACATGACTGATGTAATGGATATCACTAAATTGTACACCCAAAAATGTTAAACAAAAACTAACACCAAAGCAGAACCACTATGTTTTCTTCTAAGAGTTTTATGGTTTTAGTTCTCACATTTAGATCCTTAATCCATTTTTAGTTAATTTTCAAATATAGTGTGAGGTCTGAATCCAGCTTCATTCTTTCATATGTGAAAATCCAGTTGTCCCAGAACATTTTTTTAAAATTTTATTTACTTTTTTGTTGTTGAGAATATAAACAGCAAAACATAGACACCATTTCAACAGTTTCTACATATACCATTTAGTAACATTGATTACAGTCTTTGAGTTGTGCAACCATTCTCACCCTCCTCTTCTGAGTTGTTCCTCCCCAATTAACATAAATTCACTGCCCCCTAAGGTTCCTTTCTAATGTTTTGAGTTGCTGTTATCAATTTGATCTCATATAGATAGTTCTTTAAAGAGCATAATGCTCAAGGCAGACACTTTTTACTAGCTAAGCTAAACTATGGTTTTAAGAAGACTTCAGGGGATATTTTTGGTTTAATGTTTACAGATTTTCTCAGGGCAGTAATCTCAGGGTTTCATTCAACCTTCAAGGCCCCAGGAATTCTGGAATCCATGAGAATTTTAAAATCTATTCTGTATTTTCTCCCTTTTGATTAGGATTCTTCTATAGAGGCTTTGGTCAGAATGTTCACTAATGGTAGAAGAACTAATGTTCTTGTGGTCTCATGGCAAAGGAGACATTTGCTCATGGAAGCAGTTAGCCACACATTCCATAGCCTCCTCCTCTTCCTGACTCTCCTTCTTCTGTTGCTCCAGGCAAATAGAGAGCAATTGTTGTGCCATGGATGGCCATTTACAAGGTTTTTTTTTTATGTTTGATCTTTTTAGTTAGGATACTAAGAGGATTTTGAATATATGATTTTGATGAACAGAAACAAAATATGGTGTCTTCCTTCTCCAGATTTAGTTTTCTCTTCTGTTCCCCATCTTCCTCCTAATTTTCTAGATCAGAGAAATGTAATTTCCTGTTTAGTTTCCTATGTTGTTAAAGATACTGTATAAAAATTACCACAAGTGGATGGCTCCACTATTGCCTGAACCTGTCTCTCAGGGCACCATGTAACCAACCTGTTTGTTGAAACTGCAACCCCAAAACCTTGGGGTTCAAGGATCCTATTGCCTGCCCTGGAACCAGCCAGCTGCTCTGGGAACACAGGCCACCATCCCCACTGAGGAATGGGATATGGTAGCTGGTTGGCACATGTGGTTCACCTGGGAAAGGTCAGCAGCTTATTCCTTCATTAAGCACTTTTCTAGTTGATTTAAGTGGCTGATCTATTTCCATATCCCAAAATACTTAGTTCCAATTGCCCTTTCCTGGGCAATAGGTGTTTTGATGGCAGGATGGACCTTTACAACTTATCTGCCATTCTGTATTACTACACTTTCCTTTTAAAATTCTAGCTTTTTCAGGGAATTCTCACACCAGCCCTTCTTCTTCATGCTTTAAAAGCCTGTTGTTTGCTTTAATCACACTAATTAATCTCCAGTTATTTAGGATGGTTACAGCCTACAGGCATTACACATTGCCCTTCCCCCCTTGTCCTTCTTCCCATGGAGCACAGAGGCTGGCTGTTCTGGGAGGATTGCGCCTCAGTGTTGAGGCAGCCCCCAGCAGACATGAAGAATCACACACAACAGTTAGCCAACAAAAACTAAGTCTGTTTCTCACACTCCTGGGCCAAGGGGAGCATGGTTCACAGTTCCGTACTGGCTGCAACCGGTCTGTCACAGCCCCACTGCCATGGAGGCAGGGAGGTGGAAGAGCATATACCATAGAGGGACAAACTTTCCTATTGTTTGAATGTTGCCTTATTCTTGCCTTAGCGTTCGCTTAGATGCTGTAACTCTTTGACTGGTTTCCAGAGTTCTGAGTCTGTTGTTTTCACAACCAATTTCTTTTCTTTTTTTGTTGTGGGAGGATAGGAGCGTTCAGCTGCTTACACCACTGACTTGCCCCCTTTCTCCTTAGTTATGTATTATTGCATGACATACTACCACAAACTTGTAGCTTAAAACTAGTTGTATTTAACATATTGCATTTTTTATGGGTCAGATGTCTGGACATGGCCTAGCTAGATTCTTTCCTTAGGATCTCACAAAGCTGTAATCAAGGTTTTGGCAAGCCTATATTCTTATCTAAGGAGTCCTGGTGGCACAGTGGTTAATGTGCTCAGCTGCTAACTGAAAGGTTGGCAGTTGAAACCCACCAGCTGCTATGCAAGAGAAAGATGTGGCAGTCTGCTTCTGTAAAGATTTACAGCCTTGGTAACCATATCACAGGGCAGTTCTTCTCTGTCCTGTAGGGTTGCTATGAGTTAGAATTGACTTGATGACAATGTTTTTGTTTTTTTTGTTTTTTTAATTTTATATTCTTATCTGGAGACTCAACTGGGGAAGAGTCTACTTCTAAGCTCCCTGACGTTAATGTAATTCATTTCCTTCTGGTTGTAAGGCTGGGTTTCTTGCTGGATGTTGGCTGGAGACCTCTCTGAACTCCTAGAGGCTGCCTTCAGTTACTAGAGGCCGCCTTCAGTTACTAGAGGCCTCTTGCAGCTCCTAGAAGATGCCCATAGTCCCTTGTTATGTGGACTTCCTCAACATTACTATCTACTTCAATAAGCCAGCAAGGAGAGTCACTAGAGTCTAATGTAGTTATGGCAATGAAATCTCATCACCTTTGTCATATTCTGTTGGTTGGAAGCAAGTCACAGGCCCTCCCGTACACAAAGGAAGATGATCATGTAAAGGCTTGAACACCAAGAAGTGAGGATCATGGGGGACCATCCTAAAATATGTCTGCTACATTGATCAACTGGGAGGTTTTTTTCTTTGTTTTATTTTGTCATTGGCTTCATTCAACATATAAAACCAAAAACCAAACCTGTTGCTGTCAACTCAGTTCTGACTCATAGCAACCCTATAGGACAGAATAGAATTGCCACATAGGGTTTCGAAGGAGCAACTGGTGGATTCAAACTGCTGACCTTTTGTATAGCAGCCGAGCTCTTAACCACTGCTCCGCCAGGACAGATGTGGACCCACCTCTAAGTTTAGATATTATTCACTGTAGTTATTTAAATGAAATGAAAAATAATTGAAGAATTCTTTATGAACATCATCAGTGCTTACATGTAAATGTGAAACTGATTATTTGAGAGTGACAATGTTTTCTTTAGAATTCGAACTTATGAAACACATTTTTTAACATTAGGTGCTATATAAATATAATGCTTTTGTTTTCTGGGTGCATTTTAGGGATTATGGAGATTATTTGAATGTTTATAATACTATCAAATTTGTCATGAAGACTAATGTCCAGTGTATGTATTGTTAATCATTTACTCCACCCATATTTCTTCTCATTTACCTTCTACCTTATTCTCGCTTACATATTTCTCCACTTCCTTCTCCAGTATATCTTTTACCAAAAACCGTTACACTTTTGTTTAATACTGAAGAATAGGTGTATGCTTAATAGAGTTATCATGGCCAGGTAACAGTAAGCCCCTTTACAAAACTATGTGTATTTATATATTCACTTTGCCACACTACCTCCAATACTAAAAATCTGAAGGGGAAAGATGTTTTTTATTTTTCTTTTCTTTCTCAGTTCAATTTTCCTTGATGAGCTGCTTTTGTTAATGGTAGTATGAAAATTATAGATTTGTAGTGATCCACGTGATTTTCTGAGATCAGATGAGTAGAGCAACTCAGTTTAGTATTTGCATCTGCTCAGATACTAAAATGATTTGTTTCCCCGTTTTCTGAAGAAATGTAAATTATTTAAAATAATCATATATTAGGCTCTGATATGAGAGTCTGTTCACTTGGGTTTTGAAATGTCTTAATAAATTATTACTACGTTTATAATTGTTGATATGCTTTCAAGAATTTTCCATAGAAAATTATTTCTTCCTCATTTGACATTTAATTGGGGGGAAGCAGTATGTCTGCTTGTCGTCTCAAATTACAAATAATATTTATTTTTAAAATAAAGGTTTATTGTCTTAGAGAATTCTCAAAGTATTTTCACATGGCTGAAAATGATTTAAATTTTAGTAAGTAGCAGTGAATACTGTGGTTTTCCATAGGAATGAATATTCTTATATTGAAAACCTGGTACCTTGTTGAGAATAGGTGAGGTGAAAGTGATAGTGTTCTGTTTTTAAAGCCCATTTCTGGTGGCTGAAACAATTTCCAGGATACAGTGATCTTTTTGACTCAGATTCCTTTTATTTCTAGTTTTCCAGGCCAGCAGCTTCATGATAAATTAGTCATAAGATGGCATGAATAGGAAGAAACGGTAACTAAGGTAACAGGAAGGTGGTAGTATTTTTTTTTTTTTGGAGTTATATACTGTTTTATTTTATTTTATTTTTTTTTAATATTTTATTGTACTTCAGGTGAAGGCTTACAGA
>NW_004443996.1:5486733-5488091 GCF_000243295.1 Trichechus manatus latirostris
ATTTGAATTGTCTATGAGGTAGTTCTAGTGGATTTTCTTCCACAAGAGAGTCATCTGGTGTTTTATTTTGGACGCCTACTGGAACCATCCTGTCCTGTTTTTGTAAATGTTTAGATATTGTCTGCTGTTTCCGGGGCATTCAGTACTTATTTTTCTCGTTTATTGATTGTAGATTTGTTTCGTCCCTTTTTAAAAAAAATGACTATGTCTGAGCAGGTGGACTGTGTGTTCTTTGTTGTTTGCTCATCTGTGCGCTCAGTACTTTTTGCCTCCTTCTCCAAATGGCAGGGTCAGTCACTCAGATATAGTACAGCAGGGCAGGCGTAGCTGAAGAGGAAGTTACTGGGACGGGTTGTTTGTGACAGTTACTACAGCCACCAGAGCGGGTCGGTATTCAGTGCAGGGCAGGTTCCAGTTGGACGTGCCCGTGCTGCTTGGTGGTGTGATGTCAAGTGCATGGTGCAGGTAGGTAGGATGCAGCGGGGATATTGTTATGTGTGGAGCTAAGATGGATATGGGAGGGAGGAGAGAGGAACAGGAGCCAAAAACATACAAACAGAAAAGAATGCTAGTGGAGCCTACCGTTGGAATGGAGAAATGAGAGTCTATGAAATGCAGAGAAACAGGGGAAGAGGAAGAAAAGAAAAGAATGAATAAATAAAAATTAGAAAGGTTAAAGAACTGTAAAGTTCGCTGGGATCCCACCGGTGCAGCTATGGGGTCTTGGGAAGTCACTCTCATGTGTTGCAATATAGCCTGGCTAGAAGGTGTAGTGGTATACAACACCTGGTATTCAGGGATCAGAAAGAGAAGGAAGATATAGAGGGACGAGAAACTGAGCAATGAAGAAAAACAAAAGGGGAAAAAGAGAGAAAAGAAAACAAAACAGATTAAAAAAAAAAAGAACACGAAAGCCCCCCCCCAAAAAAACAGAAACAAAAAAAAGAACGAAAAAAGAAATGCTCTCAGGGATCTCTCTGCACGACTGTGGAAGCTGAAGAGGAGTTCCTTGTCACGCAGCTCCGCCTGGCCAGAAAGGGATCCCAACTCAAGAAAAGGAAAAGAAAACAAACAAACAATTCAAAATGAACAAACGAACAAAATCCCCGGGATCCCACCAGCATGGTACCCCAGACCAGGAAGCAGCTCCACACTCGAATGGAGCTCCACAGCCCCTCAGGAAGAAGCAAAGATGGCGCATGGAGCGAGACACTCGAGCGAAAGGAGGGGGATGCGGCAAGAGGCAAGCAAGAAATCCAAAGAAGCAGGAAAAAAAAAAGCAACACCAGCAGCCAACAAATGGCACTCAGAGAGCCAGCCAGTGCAGGCTGGTGTTTCTGGACAAGAGACTGTGTCCG
>NW_004443996.1:5493753-5495228 GCF_000243295.1 Trichechus manatus latirostris
AATACTCAGAATTATCCAAGAGTTGAAGCAAAAAGCAGACAAAAATGAGGAAAAAATAGACAAATGCATGGAAAATACAGACAAAAGGAAGAATTCAGGAAAATAATGCAGGGACAAAATGCCAAAATAAATTCACAACTAGAAATTATACAAAAACAACAATTAGAAATCCAAAAGATAAACAGTAAGATTTCAGAAATGGACAGCGTCATAGAAGGGCTGAGGAGCAGATTTGAAATGGTGGAAAACAGGATCAGTGGAATTGAAGACAAACACTTGGATACAACTCTGTTTGAGGAAAAATCAGAAAAAAAGAACAAAGAAAAATGAAGAGACCCTGAGAATTATGTGGGATACAATCAAAAGCAAAAATTTGCAAGTGATCGGAGTTCCAGAACGGGAGAAAACAGAGAGGATCATTGAAGAACTGCTGACAGAAAACTTCCCCAATATCAAGAAAGATGAAAAGCTGGCCATCCAGGAAGCTCAATGAACCCCGTATAGGATAGACCCCAAAAGAAAATCACCAAGGCATATCATAATTACACTCGCTAAAACCAAAGACAAAGAATCCTGAGAGCAGCTCATGAAAAACAAAAAGTCACATAGAGAGGAGAAACAATAAGACTAAGCTCGGATTATTCAGCAGAAAACATGCAGGCAAGAAAGCAATGGGATGACATATATAAAACCTTGAAAGAAAAAAATTGCCAGCCAAGAATAATCTATCCTGCAAAACTCTCATTCAAATATGATGGTGAAATAAGGTCATTTCCAGATAAACAGAAATTAAGGGACTATATAAAAACAAAACCAAACTTACGAGACTTATTAAAGGAAGTCCTTCTATCTGAGAACAAACAGTATCAGACCACAGGCTGAATATAGGACACAGGATTGTACTAGCCAGATACCAACCTAGGAAATGAACTCTTCAGGGCTATGCAAAACCAAAAGAATTACAAAAGGGAAGCAGAGAGGTAAATCTGTAAATGACAACAACATCAGAACTATAAAAGAGGGAATATACGGTATAGATATCGAACCTTCTAATGGAGATGAAGTCAAGCAATACCAAGTAATAATAGCCTTGTTCAAATCTAGGAAGATAAGGGTAAATTTCAAGGTAACTGCAAAGAAAGTTAACAAACCTACTCATCAGAATAAAGAAGAAAAACATAACGTCTCAGTAAAAACAAAACCTACAAAAACAAAAGAAATGAAAAAAAAATCCACCAACGAACGGAACTCAGCAGAGTAAGAGGAACAAAACTGGAGGACATTATGCTGAGTGAAATAAGTCAATCACAAAAGGATAAATGTTGTATGAGACCTCTATTGTATGACTCATGTAAAAGTTTACACACACACACACAAAAACAATCTTTGTTGGTTACGAAGGATGGGAGGGGTGACGGGAGAACTAAATAGATAAGTGGTAACTTTGGTGAAGGGTAAGACAGTACACATTACTG
>NW_004443996.1:5495328-5503236 GCF_000243295.1 Trichechus manatus latirostris
CCTCGGGGAGTTTGGATGTGTCCATGGGGCCTCCGTGACCTTTCCTTGTACAGGTTGTGTTAGTTTCCCCTGTATTGTGTACTGTCTGACCCTTCACCCAAGATACCACTTGTCTATTGCCTATTTAGTATTCCCCCCCCACCCCTCCCATCCCTGGTACGGAACTCCTGATTTCTTGAAGAGTTATGTATATTAATCTTTATTATTCTTCCTCTGGTAGTTCCAAGAAGTTTTCTTCTGAAAGATTTTTTGATTCTTTTGTCTTGCGTGCTTGCTGAAGCCATCATGTTCTGCCTCTTTATGTGATTTGATATTGACTGTTGTCTCCGAGCCATTAATAAGTTATTATATTTATTTATTTTGTGTTGGTTACTCTGTGCTTGCTTCCTGTTTTCTTTTGTTTTGATATGCCCGGATAGGCAGCCTGTGTGACTTATTTTGATTATTGTCGCCTTTGAAGCTCTAACATCCTGTCATCAGGTGGTTAAATCTGTTACTAAAAATGTGAGTTTGCGAGTCCATTTACTTTTCTTTTATGGATTCAGCTCAGGTGTCCAGGTAGTGGGTCATGAAGTGTGTGGAGCAGGCTGTCACCTACAGTCCTAGATGGGGAGCGGTGTTTGGAGTAGGCACAAATATCTGGCTGCAGTAAGGGCTCACGCACTGAGCAAGGCAGGGGACTGACGGCTGCCCCTGAGTTTTCTGGGAGGAGAGCGTGTCCTGGTTCCCTGGAGCTTGTACGTGGGTGGGTTTTGCAGCTGGATTATGGGCACCCAATACTGTTGGCTGTAAGGAGTGGGAGGCACCACTTATGATTGGACCCCTGTTGCAGGTGGCTAGGTGGCACGGGTGGAGCTGCCAGTCATCAGGCCCCTGATGTGGGTAGGTGAGGACCCTGCTTAATGGGCAGAGGGGTGTCAAATGTCACAAACCTACCACTCCACCATATAGCTGACAGTTGAAGTTAGTTTTCAGGTATATACCCTGTTGTACTGTGCTAATGAAGGCCTACGCTGTTGAAATTGGCCCACAAAAGTCCATTCAGTGGTGAATGGCATTCAAAGTCCATGGACCCCTTATGTCTCTGCCTAGGCAAAGGAGCTGTGCCTACCCTAAGTTCCCAGTTTAGGGGAGGTGACAGATTATTTATTCCTGTTTGTTAATTTTTGTCTCTCCAAGGCCGGGAAAATGTCTCAGGACACCTGATGGGTCCTACTTCTGGCCTAGGGGATGCAGTAGTCCCTGAAGGCAGCCTGAGACCGCAGTGCAGAGCAGGGAGGGGGCAGGTAAATGGGAGAGAGATTTTTCCCAAAGGGGTTGTTTTTTGATCTGCACAATAGGTCAGATGCCTTACTTATCCATTGCTGATTGAGCACCGCTTTTACTGGTTCTGGAGTCTCTAGTAAACTCTCTGCCGCTGGGTCTCTCTGGATGTGGAAATCGCCTCCTGAACACCACTGCTTGCCTCACTGAGCACGCCAGCTGATCCGGCCTGAAGGATGCCAGCTCACCCCAGGTCAGGTCTGGCAACTCCTCGCTACTTCCGAATCATCTCTCCCTCCTCCTGCCACTCAGTCCGATTCCTCACCTTTACCTTTGATGTTCAGGGCTCCTAGATTGTCATATACAATCGATTTATTTGTTTTTTCATGGCTTTGTTTTAAGAGGGACCACCAGAAGCATCTGACTACTCCGCCATCTTGGCCCCACCTCCTTCGTCTTTTGATTTCTTGACTGCTGCTTCCATGGGTGTTGATTGTGGATCCAAGTAAAATGAAATCCTTGAAAACTTCAGCCTTTTCTACTTTTATCATGATGTTGTTTATTGATCCAATTGTGAGGATTTTTCTTTTCTTTATGTTGAGGTGTAATCCATACTGAAGACTGTGGTTTTTGATCTTCTTTATTATAGTTTATTTAAGAGGTATCTTGGGGTAACTTTCTTAAATTTTATCCTGTTTGGGGTTCACTGCCTTCTTGAGTCTGTAAAGTTATGTCTTTCACTAAATTTTCATCTATTCTTTAACAATTTTTTCTGCATTAATCTTTTATGTTTTTTGTGAGATCCCAGTGACAGGGATTTTAGCCCTTTTGATACTGTTCCATATGTTTCTGAGGCTCTGTTCATTTGTTTTAATTTTTTTTCCTCTCATCTTCATATTGGATAATTTATATTGATCTGTTTTAAAGTTTGTTATTTCTTCTGTCATCTCCATTCTTTCATAGAGCACATGGCATATTTTTTTTAAACAAGTTCGTATATTATGTTTTGGTTCTAAAATTATTTATATTTGGTTCTTTTTTATAGTTTCTATTTCTGAAAAATTTTTATCATTCCATTCAGGTGCGTTTATTCAAAGGAGCAGTTATAATAACTTCTTTAAAGTCTTTTTCAGATAATTTCAACATCAGAGTCATCCTGTTGATTTTCTTTTTCCCTTGAGAATTGGTCACATTTTCTTGCTTGTGTGTTTTTTCTTGTATTTTTTGTATGTCGAGTTATTTTCAGTTGTATGCCATTTGAATGTTATGTTTTGAGACTCTGGGTCCTGTTAAAATACTCTGAAGAATTCTCTCTCTCTCTCTCTCTTTTTTTGCTTTAGCAAGCAATATACCTGATTATATTCAGACTCCAAGCTCTGTCTCACCCTCTCTGGATAATGCTTCCAGTGTTAATTCAGTTTTCAGAGTTTTTGCTATGCTGTTTAGGTCAGCCCCTTGCATATATGTCTGACATTTGAATAGTGGTTGATATTGTAATTCAGTTTTCAAAACTTTTGTTATACTTCTTTAATTCTATTCTGCACACGTGCAATTTGACATGAAGACTGAGACCTGTGTCAGTTTTTACACAGAATTGGGGGATCTCCTTCTCCCATCCTATCCTTGCCGTGATTTCTTCCACACTTCCCGATTCCCAGGGGCCCCTTATCCTGGTTTCTTTGGCAAGAAGTATCGGTTTCTCTGAATCTTAACCTTTCTTGCTATTATACAGCTGGTGACTGCGCTGGGGGTGAAGTGAAAAGATATTGGGGGGAGGAAACATATTGATGACTACTCCCACACTTTTTGTATCACAGGGGCCTCTTTTCCTGGTTCTTGTGGCCAGAGAGATAGACTTTCTTTTGATCTAGGCTTGCCTTGGAGTAGGACTGGGAGTCAGAAAAAGGAAAAAAAAAAAGCAAAAAATAACCCCAAAACTGGGTGTTCTCCCTATACTTACTGGCTCTTATCAGCATCTTTTCCTGGTCCTTTGACTAAAAAGTGGGATTTCTGTTGGATTTTTGTTTTTCTTGCTCACTGTAGAGTTCCATGACTCAGGCTGTCCTTGGATCAAACAAGGAAATAAAGGAGGAAAGTAAACCCAGGAAATTCATCAGAGTACCAGTTATTACTCAAGTTTTGATCTCCCTACCTAATCCACTTGCTATTGTTTAGTTTTCAGGTAGTTTCTTTTTGTATTTCAGAGTATTTAGTTTATAATCGGGTAGAGAGAGGGTTAGTGGACTTACTTCATTTTGGCTGTCACCCACCAGAAGCTCTATTTAAATTTCCCCTTTTATAAAAAAAAAAATTCTGTGCACATTTACAAATGCACAGTTGTAAAATTTATTTTTCTCTAGACTATCTTGCTATTGCTTAATTTTCAGACACCTTCATTAGGATTTGGCAGACTTTTCCTATAAAGGGCCACATAGTAAATATTTTACACCATAGTTAATATGTAAATAAAAGGTTATGGCTTTCTTCCAGTAAAACTTCAGTTACAAAAACGTAGTTTGCCAACCTCTGATCTAAATTCTCTATACTATTTCCTGAAGTAGTGGTTAAAGAGTAAGTATTATTACTTACTGAGATTTGTATGTTAAAACAATTTTATTTTCATGTCCACTTTTATCCCTTGTTTTCAGTTTATTTTTTCTTCTGTATAGTATCTCATAGAATTGAATTGAGCTGAATGTAAGGAGAATAATTTACAACACTATAATTATATACAACTCTAACTCTTCCCATCCTAATTTGCTTTGGATATATCCCCACAATAGGTTTCCTCTGTGGAAGTTTTTTGTTTTTCTTTTTTTGATCTCATAAATATTTGGTGAGAGACTGTCTTAATGGAAATACGTAAGTCGTATATTTAGTATAATTTAGCATATCATCATCCATAATAGCAAAGCTCTAAACAATCTAAAATGAAACATAAAGCTCTGAAAATCAAGGATTCTCAAGAACAATCTGGAAACCATATTAATAGTGTTCCTCGTCTAAGTACCTTCCATGTATCCTTTGTCCTATAGTGTTTAAGCATGGATCTTGTTGGATTGTGAAGGGGAATGAGTATAGTTACATTTTTCTTAGTTATTACTATTGTTTTAATACTCCCAAACTTCAACTTTTGAACAATGTTTTTCAGGTAAATGGTCTTAAAATGGTTGATGAACCAATGGAAGAAGGAGAAGCAGATTCTAGCCACGTAAGTACTCTTTTTTTTAATATTTTATTTTTGTTGCTGTTGAGAGTGTACACAGCAGAACATAACCCATATCCAACAATTTCTACATGCACAATTCTGTGACATTGATTACATTCTTTGAGTTGTGTGACCATTCTCACCCTCCTTTTTCAAATTCTTCCTTCTCCATTCACATAGACTCATTGCCCCCTAAGTTTCCTATCTAATCTTTCTAGTTGCTGTTGTAAATTTGATCTCATATAGATAGATCTTTAAAGAGCACAATGCTCAGTGCAGACATTCTTTACTAGTTAAGCTAAACTATTGTTTGGTTTTAAGAAGACTTGAGGGGATATTTTTGGTTTAAGGTTTAAAGATTATCTCTGAGTAATAGTTTCAGGGGTTCATCAAGCCTCCATGGCTCCAAAAAGTCTGGATTTCATGAGAATTTGAAATTCTATTCTGCATTTTCCCCCTTTTGGTCAGGATTCTTCTATGGAATCTTTGATCAAAATGTTCAGTAATTTTAGCCAGCCACAATCCAGTTCTTTTGGTCTCATGGCAAAGGTGGCAGTTGTTCATGGAGGCAATTAGCCACACATTCTATTTCCTCCTCCTATTCCTGACCCTCCTTCTTCCTTTGTTGCTCCAGGTGAACAGAGACCAATTGTTGTGCCTTGGATGGCCACTTACAAGTTTTAAACCCCAGGCCGTATGCAGTGAACTAGGAGGTAGAAGAGGAGCACTAAATACATTATTAGGCCAATTAACTAGTATGTCCCATGAATCCATGATCCTAAACCTCAAAACCAAGGAATCAAATCCCATGAGGTGTTTGGTTGTACATAAGTAACCTCAGCAGCTACTCTTTTTGTTGTTGTTGTTGCAAATATATCTATCACACAGTGTTTGCCAATTCAACTTTTTACCGGTGTACAACTTATTGGCAGCAGTTATATTAATCAGCTGTGCAGCCCTACCCTTAATTAATGTGGTTTTTCCATTATTTTAAACTGAAACTCAATATTCCATAATCAGTAAACACACCCCGCCGCTTCCTCCTCCCTCCCACCCTTGGTAACTACTAATAAACTTTGGTCTCTATACATTTGGCTGTTCTTGTCTTTTTATATAAGTGAGGTCATATGACATTTATCATTTTGTGATTGACTTATTTTACTCAGCATAATGTTCTCAAGCTCCATCCATATTGTAGCATGTATCAAGACTTCATTTCTGTTAGTAGCTGAGTAGTACTCCATTGTATATATGTACCACATTTTGTTTATCCATTCATCTGTTGGCCTTGTGAGTACTCTTACTAACTTGTTAAGCCTCAGTATTAGCATATAAGGAGAGAAAATGATGGGAAAGGAAAAAAATTGTCAGTTAAAGAAACATATTCAAATGAGTTGATATTAAGCAAATTTAATTATTAAAAAATCAACTGCAGTGCAAAATATAGGACAGGCTTTCCTATCAGAAATTCTTATGCATGAGGTTTTTTTTTCAAATGACTTTATTGAACTATAGTTTTAATACCATAAAATTCACCCATTTTAAGTGTAATGGATGGAATTTTTACTTGCCAGTATATTATTTGGATTACAGAATCCTCTAAATTAAATTACATATGAGTATCTTCAACTTCAGGGTAGAAAAGATTTAACTTGGCAATATGTAACCACAGGGATAACCTGAGCTTATTTAAAACCCATTTCCTTGAGAGATATCTGGCAACATGGTGCTCTAGGCAGAAGCACCACACCATCCCTCCACAGCAAAGATCCGAAAAACTAAGCCAAACAGAGAAAACAGCAATCCTGAAACCCTAAACATCAAATGAAGATATAAAGAACTCAGCCAAACACAGAATGGAATAAGAAACTGACAGAGAACAGAGAGCAGGGAGACATACATGCAAAGGTCCTCTGTTAGCTAACGCAGTGCCGATCCGCCATCTAGGACTCCTATCAGAGACCAGTGAACAGGGGCTGCGAGAAAGCAGCTTCACGGAGCTTCCAGCAGGAGACAGAACAACCGGTAAATAGCGATATACACTTTCCCACCCCGCACCCTTCTTCACCCGCACTCGGCCTCCTCTGCTTCCCGTGGCCACAATCTCTTGGCCAGGAAGCACCGGCTGCTTGGATTCCACCTGCCCGTGCTGGCCGACTCCCTGAGTGCCATTTGTTGACTGCTGGTGTTACTTTTTTCTGCTTCTTTTGATTTCTTTCTTACCTCTCACCACCTCCCCCTCCTTTTGCTCAAATACCTGGCTCCGTGCACCATCTTTGCTTCTTCCTGAGGGGCTGTGGAGCTCCATTCGAGTGTGGAACTGCTTCCTGGTCCGTGCTGCCATGCTGGTGAGATCCCGGGGCTTTTTGTTGTTTGTTTGTTTTCCGTTGTTTGTTTGTTTTCCTTTTCTTTTCTCGAGCTGGGAGCCCGTTCTGGCTGGGCGGTGCTGTGCAGCTTGGGACCTACCCCCTCAGCTTACCCTGAGGGTATTTCTTTGTTCGCATTATTTTTTTCTGTTTTTTTGCAGCTTTTCTTGTTCTTTTTTTTTAATTTGTTTTGTTTTCTTTTCCCTCTTTTTTCCTTTTTGTCTTTCTTCATTACTCAGTTTTTTGTCTCTCTATACTTTCCTTCTCTTCCTTTCCCCTGGATACCTGGCACCAAATACCTCTATGGCTCCTAGCCAGGCTGTACTTCAACACCTAGGAACAACTTCCCCAGACCTCGTAGCCACACCAGTGGGATCCCTGGGAGCTTTGCTGTTCTTTTTTTCTCTCTAATTTTTATTTGTTTATTTATTTCTTTTTTTTTTCTTCTACTTCCCCTTTTTGTTTTTCTCCATTTTGTAGTCTCTCAACTCTCCACTCCAACGGCAGGCTCCCCTAGCACTCTTTTTTGTTTGTGTGTTTTTGGCTCCTGTTCCTCTTTCTTCTCTGCCATACCCATCTTAGCTCCACACATCACAATCTCCCACCTCCATCCTGCCTACCGGCACCGTGCGCTAAACATCACACCACCAAGCAGCACAGGCAAGGCCTACTGGCACCTGCCCTGCATTGATTACCAACCTGCTCTGGTGGCTGTAGTAAGTGCCACAAACAACCCATCCCAGCAACTCCTATTTGGCTATAACCGTCTTGCTGTACCATATCTGAGCAACTGACCCTGCCAGTTGGAGAAGCTGGTGAAAAGTATCATGCCCACAGATGAGTAAACAACAAAGAACACACAGCTCGCCTGCTCAGATGTAGCCAAATTAAACAAAAAAAAGGATGAAACAAACAAATCTAAAATCAATAAACAAGAAAAATAACTACTGAATGCCCTGAAGACAGCAGATAATATCAAAACATTTACAAAAACAGGACAGGATGGTTCCAGTAGGCATCCAAAATAAAACACCAGATGACTTTCCAGTAGAAAAAAACCACTTGAACTAC
>NW_004443996.1:5503336-5530863 GCF_000243295.1 Trichechus manatus latirostris
GGCACTGCAGTCCAGGGACAAAGACTAGAAGGCAGGAGGGGACAGGAAAGCTGGTGATAGGGAACCCAAGGTTGAGAAGGGAGAGTGTTGACATGTCATGGGGTTGTTAACCAATGTCATAAAAGAATATGTGTACTGACTGTTTAATGAGAAACTTTTATTCTGTAAACCTTCATCTAAAGTACAATAAAAAAAAAAACCCATTTCCTTGCTTTCAGAAAGGATCACATCTCAATTATTTCAGAAGTTTCTATTCTGATCCTAAAGACTACTTAGCTATTAAACCATTTTTGCAAGGCTTATATACTAGCCTCTCATTTTACAAGATCTTTTTCTTTTTTATTGTAATGAAAATATCCACACCTAAACATTTACCAGCACAGTAACTTCTACATTTACAACTCAGTGACATTGATTATATTTTTCATGTTTTGCCACCATTGTCGCCATTTATTCTCCAAAATATTCCACTACCATTAACATAAACTCAATGCCCTCCAAACAAAAACTCCCTGTTTCCGCCTCCTTCCCACCTCTGGTAACCATTAATAATCTTTGGTTTCTATATATTTGTTTATTTCATATAAGTGAGATTATACAGTATCTGTCCTTTCGTGACTGACTTATTTCACTCAGCATAATGTAGTCAAGGTTCATCCATGTCGTAGCATGTATCAGGACTTCATTTCTCTTTACAACTGCATAAAATCCATTGTATGTATATACCACATTTTTTTAATCCATTCATCTGTTGATGGACATTTCGATTGTATCCTTCACAAGATCTTTTTTAGAGAAGAGTAAAAAATGATTTTAACGAGGGCCTAAGATAGGCATAAGGAGCCCTGGTGGTGCAGTGGTTAAAGCACTTGGCTGCAAACTGGAAGATCCGCTGTTTGAACCCACCAGTCGCTCTGCGGGAGAAAGATGTGGCAGTCTGCTTCCGTAAAGATTGACAGCCTTGGATACCCTATGAGGCAGTTCTACTCTGTTCTATGGGGTTGCTATGAGTCGGAATCTACTCGATAGCAGTGGGTTTGGCTTGGTTTAAGATAGGCATCTCCATTTATTTTATTTTATAATTGGCATTTCTATAGATAATTTTTCATAGAAGTATAAAAATTTTTAAGCCAGGAGGAGCTTCAGAGATAATGTTTTTTAAAGTCTCCATTGTATAGGTTCGTGTACACAGTGGGGACCTGGAGAGGTTGTGATTTATATAAGGTCATAATACTAGCAAGTAGCAGAATCAAGGATTATGACCCAGTAGATTTTCCTTTTTCCAATAGCCTTTTTGTAGTACCATTATGTCTCATGTTAATTATGCTATGTATTATGTAGATTCAAATAAGTGGGAAATGAGAATGCCATCCTTATTTAGTTGTGGATAAAATTAACTTTGAGGTTGAAATTATTTTTTCCCCCATGAAATTGGTTCAGAAGCGGATTTTTCTGAGATAGGAACCAGCAGAGAGATTAAAATTTGATTTTGTCCAAGAGTTCTTGGAAATATTCTGTGTAAAAATCACTGTTTCTGCAGATGGTGACCATGTAAGTACACTCCTTTCTCATTAATAAGAGATAAAATGCTGTCATTTTAGCTTTTGAATTTTTCTTAATATTAACAAATATTGTATTTAAGTATAAATACATTTCAACTATAAAATCATCTATAGATTTATTAAGAGATCATATGGACTGTGAGGCATAGTAGTATTTATGTTGCTTGTTTACAAATGATAAACAGTGTTAGGAAATGCAAAAGGCAGTGGGTAAAGGTGCCATATACTTTAGTAGTAATAAGTTAACGGCAGATACCATGCCTCACACCACAGGAGGAAGGAAATACGTGAGTGTGTGTTTGTGTGTGTGTGTAGATGCCGCAGACACATAGGCATATACATTGAGTGATTGTCAAATATTTACCTCTCTAATTTTAACAAAACATGAGTCAGGAAATATAGCTTTGGATGGAAAGATAGTAAAAATAGATAGTGCTAGATGCTAATCTGATTTACCTTTGCAGTCAACTTCAGTGGCTAGTGGGGTAGTCTGAATTTTTGGAAAATAAGTGTCCTAGAATCATTTCCAGGATTTGGATTTAGTTTGTGGCCTGAATTACCTGTACTTAAAACCTTGTGCTTTCAGCTTGTGATAGTTAAGATACTAATTTTGTGTCAGTAATGCTATATGGGTGATAGGAAACACTAACAATTTAAATTTATCATCCCTTTATTTGTTTTCATATATAGGATTTTTTGTTGTTGTGTTGGTGGTGGTTGCCTGTTCCAAGGTGATGCTGCCAGCTGTGTGATTTTGTGCTTGGCTTTATTTTTATTTGTATTTTAATAATGGAGGATGGTAGAGACTCTATGGGACATAGATTCTTTACAGAATGTTCTTTAAAATTTTGAAGTTTTCGTATTGCCTATGTGGAAACCCTGGTGGCATAGTGGTTAAGAGCTATGGCTGCTAACCAAAAGGTCAGCAGTTTGAATCCACCAGGTGCTCCTTGGAAACCCTATGGGGCAGTTCTGTTCTGTCCTGTAGGCTCGCTATGAGTTGGAATCGACTCAACGGCAATGGGTTTGGTTTTTAGATTTGGTTCTTATGTGGCCTAATGTTGTTTTGTGGTTGAGTAATTCACAAATTCATTCCATCCTACTTATCGGTGCTTTAGATTTCATGGTTTTCTTCAGTTAAACCAAGCAAAATAAAATGCTTCCCAGACTCCTTGTATATGTAGCATATGAACAGCAAAGCTGAAGTATAGTCAGCATAGTTTTAATATGTCTAGATAATGAGCCATTGTACCATTATTCAAGACAGCTTTCACATTTGGTATTAAATAATAGATCACTGATAAAAGATATCTGATAATCACATTTCACCACCCAGTTCCCTACTTTTCCCAGCAATGTCAAGGTTTGAAAAAGTGTGTTATGATTCTTTTTCTTTAGGAGATGATTGGCATGAGTTGATTTTTTATATGTTGCCAAAATAAATATATCTATCTTGTATTTGGTAATTTATGATAACTTATGTTTACTTTTAAAGCATGTACGGAGTGTTTGTTCCCTGAAATAAAATAAGTATTTCTTAATGCTACCAATATCTTAGGAATTGGATTCTTTGTTGATACCATTAGCACAAGGCCAGCGGTATGTTTACTCTCTAAATCGATTTATATTTTATCATTCAGACATGTAAATGTTACATTGAAATGAAAATGTACGTAAAAAAAACTGATTTCATCATCATACTTTTAAGCCCTAGATTTCTAATTTTAAAAACCATTCTTGACATATGTCTTTCATAATAATCCTTTTAAAAATACAGTTTTACATGTGGATTTTACTTAGTTAACCTTATATGGAGCCCATAAAGCAAGCAGTAGACTAAAGTGGGGGTGCCTGCTTCTTGTATGGTGAAGTTTTCCTTCTTCTTTTTGTCTTTATTTTCTGATGGACATTAAACTTGCGGTGTGCATCGTTATTTTTCTTCCATTGCAGTACTGGTGCTTACTTGTTATTCAACTAAAAATTGTCAGATAACCACTATAAAGGGGAGCCACTATAAGCTGCACCATGTGCACCATGAGGGGGGCAAAGATAAATAATATAAGTAAGTTCAATAACTTCAGTTCTTATAAATATTCTGTGGTTTTCAAAGTTCTTTCATACGGTCAAAGTCCTCAGTTGACCCTTATGTCTTTGATCTTAAATGGGTATGTTGTTGTTGTTGTTAGGTGCCATCGAGTGAGTTCTGACTCATAGCAACCTTATGTACAAAAAAAACACTGCCCGGTCCTGTGCCATCCTCATGCTTGTTGTTATTCTTGACCCCATTGTTGCAGCCACTGTGTCAATCCATCTCATTGAGGGTCTTCCTCTTTTTTGCTGACCCTCTGCTTTACCAAGCATGATGTCCTTCTCCAGGGACTGCTCCCTCCTGATAACATGACCAAAGTATGTGAGACAAAGTCTTGGCATCCTCACTTCTAAGGAGCACTCTGGCTATACTTCTTCCAAGACAGATTTGTTTGTTCTTTTGGCAGTCCATGGTATATTCAGCATTCTTCACTAACACAGTAACTCAAAGGTGTCAATTCTTCTTTGGTCTTCCTTATTCATTGTACAGCTTTTGCATGCATATGAGGCCATTGAAAATACCATGGCTTGGGTCAGGCGCACCTTAGTCCTTAAAGTGATGTCTTTGCTTTTAAACACTTTAAGAGGCCTTTTGTAGCAGATTTGCCCTATAAATGGGTATGGCAGGAATTATTCCCATTTTACAGATGAGGAAACTGAAGAGTTGACCCCAATAAATAGAATAAACCAATCCAAGTGTGAACTAGTTTGCTACCCTTCTTTGCTTTTGTCATGAAAACAAAATTTTGCAAACCCAAAAGTTCTTCAGTTACCTTCCAATGTTTACATCAAGTTTTTGTGTTTATTTCACCTCACTGGAGTTGACATTTCCATTATTTTTACCGTTGTCTCTCTTTCCATGTATGCTGATACTTGGCCTGGTTTTCAGTGACCCTGGGTTGTTCACCGCATGGAAAGGGTACATCAGACTTCTTTCCCAGGTATCTGTACGTATGTTTTAACATCCATAATTAATTGCTTCTTGTAATTTCAGGGTGAGCTTTTCACCGAACTGGCCTGTCTACACACAGACAAAGCAAATATTTGAACAGAAGGATGTTGCATTATTCATAAAAATCAACAAATTTAGGCTCTAAAAGCCCTCCTCTTTTGACCTAATTTCTGGAGGTAACTATGCTTAGGTCCACAGTCCTATGAACGTGTAGTAATAGAGTTATAGTATGATTTCCTAATAGGCTGTCATCGGCTCTTTCTTTTCCCTATTAATAGGTGATTCCTTTTTTAATAATCAAATCACTGTCAAACAAGTGGAGTAGTAGTATATTTGTCTCTTCATTTTGTACCTTATCAATACATTTTCTCAGTGTTACAGCATTGTTGGCCCCCTAAATTAAAAAGATGATCACAGATTATAGATGTCATAGCTGACTATTTTGGTTATGATTGAGCCTTCATAGTTTTTCTATTTATCAACAATTACTTTGAGATTGCAGAAAAACCGACTCATAGTCATCCTTGCTTCAGATTTTTCATTTGATGTTGGAAAGAAGAGTGGTCCCTATTTGTAAGTTATTAAATCTTAACTTCACGGTAGCAACTTTCTTTACACAGATCAACTATGATAAAGTGTTGTGTAACTTTTTGTTTCTTTAAAGGATGTATCGTTTCTGACAAAATTCTCTACTCTCAAATCCGCATTTTATCTCATTATCCCTAACGCAGAGCACAGTGCCTGATACATAGTATGTGCTTAATGAATGTTGTTGATTTGAGTAAGTGAATAATTATAGAGAAAGAATGTATAGATGCAAATATAAGGTGATATAACAATATATTATTATCCCAGGATAGCGAAATTACTTCAAGGATGATTTACACTTAGGAAAAAAACAAATGGATCACTGATAAGATTACCACCTTATTTGGAGCTAGATTTCTGCTACTGTCAAATAGTGCAGGACCTAAAGAAAGTGAGATGGAAGGGGGGAGGAGGGCTGCAGATGACAAGAAATACATAACTAATGGTAAACATCAGTCTAGTACTGAGAAGCTGAGAAACGTTAGGCAATAGACAAGAATGGGGGATGGAGCAGATGAAATATGAAAGATAATATTGGAAGTGGTGACACAGGACAGTATTAGATACATTTACAGTAAAAAAGAGCTAGCAGCATACAAAGGATAATACACCTCTGTAATAAGTAGACATATATATGTATGTGTATATTATTGTTGTTGTTAGGTGCTGTCGAGTTGATTTCGCCTTATAGTGACCCCATGTGACAGAGTAGAACTGCCCCATAGGGTTTTCTAGGCTGTAATTTTTATGGGAGCAGATCGCCAGGTCTTTCTCCCATAGAGCCACTGGGTGGTTTTGAGCAGCCAACCTTTCAGTTAGCAGCCGAGTGCTTAACTGTCACACCACCAGGGCTCCTGTATATATATTATGTGTATATAAATGTGTGTATATGTATATGTAGTTGTATGTGTGTGTATATGTATGTGTATACAGTATATATATTTTTATGTGTGTATAAATCTGTCTTTATATGTCTTGGAAGCACCTAAATAGTGTTCTTCAATCCTGGCCATGTATCAAAATCACCTGGAGAGGTTTCAAAAAATACAGATGCCTGAGCATCAGAATCTCTGGGGGTTAGGACCTAAACAAATGTATTAAATTAATCTTTCTTCTATAGGTGATTCTTAGGTACAGCTAGGGTATTGCAAACCATGGTCTACATAAAGGCAAACTAGCCATAAGATAGTGAAGCAGTGCATAGTAGTTGTTTGCCCAGGAACATATATCTTTATTAGAAAGAGGCAGATGGCCAGTCATTAAGTTAATATCAGCCTCTTTTTTAAAGCAAAGATTATGGGGTCATTATGCCCTTTATTTGTGTAAGTATAGCACAGTGTAATAAGAGTACTGACCATAAATAATCTGGAAAAAAATTTGTAGTCCTCACACTCTAATAAAAAGGTTATTTGATTAAATATTTGATATATTGCCATCACAATTTAGTTATATTCAAATTTGACACATTTCCATTATCCAAAATGAGTCTCCTGCTTCCCTATTTCCTTTGTACATTTAAAACTAAATTTTGGATATATGTTTTCCTGTTTTACTTATAAGGTATTTAAAAATAATTTGAGGCTTCCTGTTGGTAAATTTTACTTTTAAACTCTTCCTTTTTAAAAATACATTTTCTTCATTCCACTTTTATGAAATCGAGTGGGATTCTTTGGCTTTCTGCTCTCATGAGATTGAACAAATATAGTGAAAGCTGTGAGAGCCAGAAGTAGACGGGACCACCTTATTTTTCCAGGTTTTGCAACTTTTCCGCCTTTGACAGGATGCAGTCTTACCACTTTTCTATCTCTCATTTTAGTGGAAAATATTTGAGATTTCCTTCTCTGACAGGTTTTTGCCTTGCACAGGTTCCAGCTTTCGCAGGCTTTACTGTATTGTGCTAGGCATTAGGAATACAGAGATGAATGTGATAATGTACACTTCAAGAAGCTCACAGTCTAGTTGGAGAGAAAGACAAGATAATAAGTTGTTAGGACACATCGTTACTATTATATGGTCGCTGCCTACTGGGAAAAGCAATCTTTTCTCGTCTGGTAGCATTTTCATGTTGGGAACTTTTAGGGTAATGCTGCTGAAAATGGAAGACATATTGCATTTTGACAATGATGAGCGTACATGGATTTTAATAAAGAGAAGATGGGACATTGAACAGACATTTTCTTTAGGAAGACTTTCTTAGGTTTGGTGAAACTAAAATAGTGTGCAGTTGTTTCCTAAGTCTGAACGTTTTAATAAAAAACTGATGTCATTATGATACGTGTTTATAATGATGATCTTAAGCATGGCAGGCACTGAAGTGCCTTCTTAACCATAAAAATAGTAGATTATGTTCAATATAGAATCACAGATCTGGAGGGGACCTTAGAGACCCATCTAACATAATCCCTTTTTTTACATGTGAGAAAACTGAAGTTGAGAGTGGTTTGTGATTTGGCCAAGGCTTATGAGTGGCAGAGCTAGAAGCAAAATAAAGTCTGTTGACTCTTCCTCTAGTGATCTTTCCACTGGAGAAAACTTCCAAAAAGTATGTTTTTGTATATTCCATGCTTTGAAGACCAGTAATGTATTCATAATGTGTGGCAAAAACTCAGTTAACTATAATATTAAGAGTATACAATTGGCTTTTGGTATACATATTTTAGATTGCAAAGGTGCATTCCATAATTAAATAAAATTTCAAAATGTTATCTACAAAACATATGTATTTACATTAGAAGAGACTCTGGACATTAAAAATAAGGCCCCTTTCAAATGGGGAAACTCACTCCCATAGCAAATTTAAATATTTATAAATCACTGACTGACTAGTAGGAAAATGCTATTTTGATGAATGTAAAAAATCCATTGACATACTTTAAGAGCTGATTTTTCATTTCTGAATGACTTAGTGGTGGTTCCCAATATCCAAAGCTAAAATTCCTCTGCCTAGATACTCCCTTGATAGAGTGAATGACTGACTACCCGTGTGACATGGATGTTACTACTTAGCTGCCATGAAGCCTAGATCAAGTGGGACCATACTCTTATCCCCTTTGTCCACAGTCATCACTGATTAATCAATTAATTGAAGGCTAGATTGCTTGGATGTTGGAACTTAACTATTTGTTGAATTGATTGATAGCATTCTTGTCTTCCCAACCAGAATCAATATGGTATAATAGGAAACTATCAAGACTTCTAGACATTTTGATTAATTAGTCATGTGAACTTAAACTCTGTGGGTCTTAGTTTTTCCTCTGTACATTCAGAGGGTTGGATAAGATATTCCTTCCAACTCCGGCATTTTGTGATATGTAATACATCTGTGTTGTTGTTTTTTTTAATCCTAGCTATTGCACTTCTCTAGGGACTAGAATTACAACTCACCTGAATGTAGCAGTCACAGCTGAGTGGAGTCCTGCATCAAGGATCAGAAACTCTCTGGGTGGCTTCCTTTATGCCTGACCCAGGTTGTAGGAAAAATCTGGCATCTAATTTACTTACAGATTTTTAATAAAAATAGGGCAATGGCTTGTAAACATTTGTTTGCACTCTGTAGATTGTGTGTGTTTATGTTAGTTTCTTTGTCATTAATGTGGCTAGTTGGACATTTAAATACATGTATATCATTGACTGTTTAAAAGAATCTGGTGAAGTACTATTTAAAAGAGCTCTTGAGGTTCACATTTTTTGTCATACCTTACAATTTACAAGGTTTTATCTATCTCTTGACTTTCTCTGCATCCACCTCAAGTCACACTCCAGTGTTGTTCTTGAGACTTGGTTGTTAACTGTTTTCTTCTGTTGCCACACAGTTGGAAGAGAAGACTGAAGCATAGATTTCACATATTTCGATTTAAATGGAATTATATAATAGGGAAGATGGTGGTGGTGTATGTGTATGTGTTAGGAAGTGAGAATACTCTTAGCCCATAAAACTGTCTGGTGCTAGATTGAGGGAGTTGGGTATTATATGGTTTCTGGTATTGTGGGGAAATTTGTCTGTGGGATAGGCTATTCTTTCTTTATGGAGCTAATCTTAAGATTTTGCAACTGGACTTGAGTATTGTTTGGATTTCTTTTAACAGGAAGAAGGAGTTTTTAAAGAAATCCCTATTACTCATCACGTTAAGGAAGGATATGAGAAAGCAGATCCTGCACAGTTTGAATTGCTCAAGGTTCTTGGTCAGGGATCATTTGGAAAGGTAATGAATGCTTTTTCCCCCTCATTTGTTTCTCTGCTAAACATTTAGCAAAAAATTTTCACATACATACATATCTGATAAATGTGCCATTTCCAAACTTCTCAGAAGGGTGCACACAAAGGTAACTCTCATTTTACTCCTTTTATTTCTGTTTTACTTTCAATCCCATTTCTTTATACTTCTCTGTAATAATCAGAGTTTCTCAATCCCCTGATTTCTTCAGAACAAAATATAGCATGCTATTTATTAGCTTCCTAAATTAAGGTAGTTTGCTTTGTAAATAAAATGATTTTTCTCTCTTCATGTTCACATGCTGGCATAAACACAGTTTGCCCTCTCCTGATGATTTCATCTACATTACTTAGCTTTATCATAGAAATCAGAATTTATATATCAATTCATCTATCATCTGTTAAACCAGTATGAGTTTAAAGTAGAACAAGGGTAGGCACTAGGTGATACATGGGTTGTGTGAAACTCCTGCCTTCAAGGAGCTTAAATTTCAAGGGAGAAAGACAAATTGAGAAAGATTAACTTACACTCATTATTAGAGTTGTTTATTAAATGCTTAGTGGCGTGGTTCTTGGCAAAGAAGTATGTAGGTCTTGTTCCTGACCTTTGTACACATAACATCTAAGACGTGAACATTGTCACATGTACACCTAACATCTAAGACATGAACATTTAGGAAAACAGCAACAACAACAACTGAAGAGGAGAAAGATAAGAAGAAACTATTAATTTCAGGATGACTGAGTTTTGTGTTCAAAGGGGAGAGAAGAAGGGCAATTGAGCAGACTGGTGATTATTTGTAGTGCTCTGGAATCTTTTAAAACCAAGACATTTACCGAATACCCAGTGTATGCACAGCAGTTGTACAAACAGCATTGGTGAATATAAAATATACATTGTTTTAAGCCAACTTGGTATCTAAGTGGTACAAAATATAACACATGAAATATAGAGAAACATTTTCAATACAAAAAGGGCAAACTAAGATGGATTAAGACTTGGCAGTGAGGTAATACAGGGAATATATGAAGACAAGGAGATAGGACTTGAACAGTTGTGTTGGAGAGAACAAAACTAGGAGCTGTTAATAGATTAGGGAGAGGGTAGTGTTTATAAAACTGACCTGTAGTCACCTGCATTTAACATACCTTTAAGTTTCTAAAAGTATAATATTGCTTTGACTATTGTATGATAGATACTTTTATGGTGTTCATTTTTAGAAGAGCAGAGATAATGTTCTTTATATCCCAAACGCTTAAATATTTGACTTAAATAAAATCTCATCAGGCAAAATTTTCAAGTCATTAAAAGTAATTCTTTTGTCATACAATGTATGTATTTATTCATACATGTATTTATTTCTGCCCTACTTTGTTCCAGAAAGGATTTAATGCTTTCATAGATGAATATTAAACAAAATAAAATTAAAGATAAATGGAGAAGATGGTGGAACTAGGGAAAAATGAGAATAGGAAAGACTAGATGAAGCAAGGAGTACGTTCAGTGTTCACAAATGCGTGGCATAAGGGCCTAGAAGTTTTCTGGCAGCCATTACAAAGAAGATGATGCATTCAATTATATGATTATTGATAGTATCTGTAAGGTAGAAAAAGATCAAACATACCAGAGAAATTTCTCTCATGGGTCTTCATAAAGAGGATACTGTATAACATAATGGAATGTCTTCACAGTAACAGCTTCACATTAAATACAACACCACTATGACAAGTTGTCAATGTAGTCCTTAAATTCAGGGAACAGCCAGCTTTGTCTGTGTAGGAACTTTGAGTTAACAAAGATATCATTGAAGCCTTCTGTTATTTCTAGTATTAAAATACAGAATAGTGATCTTTATGCAGTTCATCAACCAAAGAAATATTAAGGAGGAGGCTTTTTTTTTTTGCTTCCTAGGATGTGAACATACTTGCTTGTCAGTATTACATCATTTGCGTAGGCATTGTGTGGGTGTGACCTATTATATACTGAATCTATTCAGGAATCTGGCCAAGGGTATGAATCAGACAAGTGTAGGAGCAATTACAAGAAACAGCCCGGAGTCTTAGAGTTTTTCTGCAAAAGTTCCATTGTTAAAATGCAATAAATGGACTTTTAGCCCATGTGAAGCTTTAAGACATTAAATGGCTTTGTAGTCTATTTAATGCAGGCAGAAACCCCACTAAAGTCAATTATAATATGTACCTTTAAAGAACCATGCATTATCATCATGAAAGTTGCAAATAAAATTCTGTTCTAAGATCAACAGGTATAATGTTACTGATGATCATTAATGTATGGAGTAAAATGTAGTATACCAAAAAACTTACATTATTTTAAAATTAAACCAAGAAAAACACAAGAAAACACGTTTGAGATTGTCAGACTAGCCTTCTTTATATTTCGAATGCCAAATCATATTTACACAAAGCATACATTTGAACATTTAAGGATTATGAAAAAGGAATATTTTTGCTTTTGTGATCATAAAGCCTGTAACTTTAAGACTTAAAATGAGTGATTACAGAATTGAACCCTTGTGCTCTTAAATATTCGATCAACTATCAAGTGATCAACTTTTGTTTATATGTTTATATCTTAACATTTCCTACAGTTCGTCCTTTCTCTTCAGTCAGCATTTAAAGCTGTATGATCTTTTAAGTTCAGTGCAACAAGTAATTATTGAGTACCTTAATAAACAAATATAAAAGTCCATGTGATCCAGAGAAAAGTATATTGAAGTGACTCACTCACTCAGTTTTATTCTGGGCATTATTTCCCAGAATTGGATTAGGGTGATTGAAAAGACACCTATCAGGATAAATTTTTGTCGTTGTTGTTACACAGAGTAGTTTGAAGCAATGCACCTTCTTCTGTTGTTAATTATGGGAAGAAGGCAGAGAGGGAGATGTTGGTTTCTGGTACTGGGAAGGTTCACATCTGTTAACCCATAAGACCTGAAAAGAACAAAACAGGCAATGAACATATAAACCATTACTTCTTCAGACTGTGAGTGATGGTTTCTGTTAAATGCCGTATCAGGGTACTATGGAAAGTTAGTAGAACTAGGTGGAAAAAAGTGACTGCTTTGTACAACAGTGCCTTCCCAAAAGCCTGGACTATCCCTTTCTTCCCTGACTGCCTCTTCTTGCCTTCTATACGTCATTCTTTTCAACCCCACTGTGAGGTTTGTTCTAGAACAGTGCTTACCAAAGTGTGGTCTACCTGCCCCTGGACATCCTTTAGACCCTTTCAAGGGGTCTTAAAAGTAAAATCTATTTTAATAATGATACTAAGATATTATTTCTAAAACTGTTGATGCTTGGCACAATTAAGACAGTGGCTCCGAACTGTACCAGTAGTAATGGTATTCTTCACTGCCACACACTTGCAGTTTTAAAAAATGCAAGTTTTACATAAGAAAGTCCTTGATGAGGCATTAAAATTATTAAATTTATTAAATTTCAACCCTTGAGTATACTTACTTTTAATATTCTATGTCATAAAATTAGAAGTACACATAAAGCACTTTAGCTGCATACCAAAGTAGGATGCTTGTCTTAAGGCTAAGTACTTATGCAGTTTTTTGAGTTGTGAGCTGAACTATCCACGTTTTTCATGAAACACTATTTTTATTTGAAAGAATGACTGACAAACTATGGTTATTTTTTTTCTTTGTTTATTTTTGTAGTTTAAATGAAGTTTAAATTTCAAGTTAGTCTCCCATACAAAAATTTATACCTACATTGTTATGTGACCATAATTGCTGTCCCCATACTGTGACAGCACGCTCCTCCTTTCTACCCTTGATTCCTCATGTCCATTTAACCAGTTCCTAGCACTCTCTGCCTTCCCATCTCACCTCTGGACAGAAGCTGCCCATTTAGTCTCTTGTATCTACTTGAGCTAAGAGGCACACTCCTCAGGAGTATCACTTTGTGCCCCACAGTCCAGTCCAATCCCTGTCTGAAGAGTTGGCCTCAGAAATTGTTTTAGTTCTGAGATGATAGAGAATCCGGGGGCCATGCTTTCCAGGGTTCCTCCAGTCTCAGTCAAACCATTAAGTCTGGTATTTTTACTAGAATTTGAGTTCTGCACCCCACCTTTCTTCTGCTCCATCAGGGTCTCTCTGTTGTGTTCCCTGTCGGGGTGGTCATTGATGGTAGCCGGGCACCATCTAGTTCTTCTGGTCTCAGGCTGATGAAGTCTCTGGTTTATGTGGCCCTTTCTGTCTCTTGGGCTACTACTTTCCTTGTGTCTTTGGTGTTCTACATTCTCCTTTATTCCAGGTGGTTGGGACCAATTGATGCATCTTAGGTGGCCACTTGCAAGCTTTTAAGACCAAAGCCGCCACTCACCAAAGTAGGATGCAGAACATTTTCTTAATAAGCTTTGTTATACCAGTTGACCTAGCTGTCCCCTGAAAGCATGGTCCCCAGACACCTACCCCTGCTTCTCTGTCCCTCAAAGTGTTTGATTGTATTCAGGAAACTTCTTAGCTTTGGTTTAGTCCAGTTGTGCTGACTTCCCCTGTAGTGTGTGCTGTCCTTCCCTTCATCTAAGATAATTCTTATCAACTATCTAGTTAGTAAATAATCCTCACCCTACCTCCCCACCCTAGTAACCATCTATGAATGTTTTCTTCTAGTTTAAACCTTTTCTTGAGTTCTTATAATAGAGGTCTTATACAATATTCGTCCTTATGTGACTGACTAAATTCACTGACCAAAATGCCCTCCAGATTCCTGTATGTTATGATTCACGGCTTCATTGTTGTACTTTAATGTTGCATAGTATTCCATTGTGTGGATATACCATGATTTGTTTATCCATTCATCCTTCGATGAGCACCTAGGTTGTTTCCATCTTTTTGCTGTTGTGAACAGTGCTGTAGTGAACATGGGCGTGCATATATCTATTCGTGTGACAGCTCTTATTTCTCTAGGATATATTCCAAGGAGCAGGATAGATGGATTGCATGGTATTTCTATTTCTAGCTTTTTAAGGAAGCGCCAAATCGATTTCCAAAGTGGTTTTACCATTTTACATTCCCACCATCAGTGTATAAATGTTCCAGTCTCTCCACAACCTCTCTAGCATTTATTGTTTTGTGCTTTTTGGATTAATGCTAGCCTTGTTGGGGTGAGATATATCTCATTCTAGTTTTGATCTGCATTTCTGTAATGGCTAATGATCGTGGGCGTTTCTTCATGTGTCTGTTAGCCGCCTGAATATCTTCTTTGGCGAAGTGCCTGTTCATATCCTTTGCCCAGTTTTTAATTGGGTTATTTGGCTTTTTGTTGTTGAGGTTTTGCAGTATCTTGTAGATTTTAGAGATTAGATGCTGATCGGATTTGTTGTAGCCAAAAATTTTTTCCCAGTCTGTAGGTTGTCTTTTTTACTCTTTTGGTGAAGTCTTTTGATGAGCATAAGTGTTTGATTTTTAGGAGCTGCCATTTATCTAGTCTATCTTTTGGTGCTTGTGCATTGTTACTTATGGTATATATTGTGTTTATGCCATGTATTAGGGCTCCTAGCGTTGTCCCTATATTTTCTTCCATGATCTTTATCGTTTTTGATTTTATATTTAAATCTTTGATCCATTTTGAGTTAGTTTTTGTGCATGGTGTAAGGTATGGGTCTTGTTTCAATTTTTTGCAGATGGATACCCAGTTATGCTGGCACCATTTGTTAAAGAGACTGTCTTCCCCAATTAACGGACTTTGGGAAAACTATGGTTATTTAGACTTGGGTATTTAGTAGTTGTTTTCTCAAGAATGGACAGTGTGAACTTGTTACTTCCATGGAAAACAACTGACAGTATTTTTGCCAGTTATAGAATTTGAGCTTTCAAGCAAGAAATTTGGAAATATTTTATTTGCCACTGTGAGCTTGACATCTTCCTAATACTTTAAAGACTTTTCTGATAAGCTTGGTGGCATCAGCATTTGGAAGATCTGTGTAACTTAGTGAAGCAGTATTTTTCAAGATGGCCAGTATGTGATGTTATCAAATCAGGCGCAGGTACAAAATCGATTCAAAGTGTACTTTAAAAAACTGGTAAAGATGCCTCTTAAGTTAGCTATACAGATATATACAAGTCCATTTGTCCAATACGGAAAAAAACAGATGAGTAAATATGCATCTGGGGTTGTAGCTTCTTTAGCTTAACAAATAAGCATTATAGGACACTTAAGATCCCATGGTAATCCAGTTTGTGTCTGTATTCTAACTCATATTGACTGGTATTCTTCTGTGATTAAAAATGTAGCACTGTTAATTTGTAAGGTGCTACTTCTATTTTTTAATGCTTTCATTATAAAGGACACTGGAAAAAAAAAACAAAAACTTGCAGTTGAGTTTATTCTGACTCGTGACAACCCCGTGTGTGTTAGAGTAGAACTATGTTCCATAGGATTTTCAATGGCTGATTTTTTTGGAGGCAGATTGCCAGGCCTTTTTTCTGAGACTCCTCTCAGTGGAATATTTTGGTTAGCAGCTGAGCATGTTAACCATTTGCACCACCCAGGAACTCCAGAGAACACTAAAGGTATGTTAAATTTGATACCCTTTGCTTGAATTATTGTGGCTTGCATTAGTGGAAAACAAAAACTCCTGGGCTTTTAGGAGTATACTTACCAAGTTCAAACCCAGTAAAACAATTTTGTGGAATGAAACCACGGAAATCTTCTGTGGCAAGATTCACACAATTTCTTAGGGTTTTGCGTTGTTTGGGAAAATCTGCTTGGAGTTCAGACTAGGTCTCAGACAAGGCAAAATAATACAGGATAGTAGTTTTCAATACAGAACTATTTGTGGTGACTTGCAAAATTTCTGTTTTGGTGTAAAGTCTTCTTCAAAGATATTTTTTTAAATATTTTATTGTGTTTTAGGTGAAAGTTTACAGAGCAAATTAGTTTCCCACTCAATAAATTGTACACAAGTGTTCCTTGATATTGGTTTCAATCTCTACATTGTGTGAACACTCTCCCTGTTTCTGCCCTGGGTTCCCCATTTCCTTTCGTCTGGTCTTCCTACCTCTTCCTGCCTTCTCATCTTTACTTTTAGGCAAATGTTGCCCTTTTGGTCTCATATAATTGTTTGTTCTATGGAGCACGTTCTTTTCAGGTGTTACTGTTTATTTTATAGACCTATCAATTGCTGGGCTGGATGGTGGTCCTGGGAATGGCTGCAGTTCCGAGTCAGAGGAGTGACTTACGGCCATAGTCTTGGGGATTCCTCTAGTTAGGCCAGTAAGTCTAGTCTTTTTTTTTTAATGTAAATTTAATTTTTTGTACTACATTTTTCTCCATCTGTGTCCGGGACCCCCTATTGTGATTCTGGTCAGAGTGGTCGGTAGTGGTAGATGGGCACCTTCTAGTTCTTCTGGTCTTGGGGTCATGTAGGCTGTGGTGCATGTGGTCCATTAGCCCTTTGGACTAATTGCTCCCTTGAGTCTTTGGTTTTCTTCACTGTCCTTTTCTTTGGATGGGAAGAGACCACTAGGTGTATCTTAGATGGGTGCTCGCCAGCTTTTAACATCCCATACACTACTCACAAAAATAGGATATAGAACATTGTTTTTATGCACTATTTTATACCAGTTGATGTAGATGCCCCCTAAATCTATGGTCCTTAGCCTTCCAGCTTATTATCTTCGTTCCAGGAGGTGTTTGGTTGTGCATAAGAAGTTTCCATGAGTGTGCCCTTTGTGTGTTCTATTGTCTATATTAATATATATGCAACATCTACAAATATGTTTGTAGAGATATCCACACCCTAACCTATATCTGCAAGTGGGTGTGCTCCCTTACACACTCCCATGCCTCTTTAGCATACCTATCTACCTGTGTATCCCTTTGTAAATTATGGTTTATTAATACTGTTGTTGCAGGATTGTCTGTGTTATAGTAATTGTTGTAATTGCCCTTTATTCTTGTGTTCCTTTCAGTGTCTTCATTTGCCTTTGTCATGTTGTGCTGATTTCCCCCGTATAGTGTATTGCCTTTCCCTTCACCAGTATTACCATGTGTCTTCTATCTGTCTAATAATTTACCCTCCCTCCCCCTCCCTTCCCTGGTAACCATCAAAGCATTTTTTCCTGTGTGTAAACCTTTTCTTGTTTTTTTGTAATAGTGGTCTCATGCAATATTTATCCTTTTGTGATTGGCTTATTTTACTCAGCATACCAAAAGCCTGTTGCCGTTGAGTTGCTTCCAACTCAGCGAACCTGTAGGACAGAGTGGAACTGCCATATAGGGTTGCCAAGGAGTGACTGTTGGATTCGAACTGCTGACCTTTTGGTTAACAGTCAAGCTCTTAACCACTGTGCAACCAGGGCTCCTCAGTCAGTGTAATGTCCTCCAAATTCATCCATGTTGTGAGATGTTTCACAGATTTGTCATTATTCTTTATTGTTGCGTAGTATTCTATTGTGTATATGTACCACAATTTGTTTATCCATTAATCCATTGATGCGTACTTAGGTTGTTTACATTTTTTTGCTATTGTGAATAATGTTGCAGTGAACATGGGTGTGCATATGTCTATTCGTGTGATGGTTTTTATTTCTCTAGGGTATATACCTAGGAGTAGGATTACTGGATCATATGGTATTTCTATTTCTAGCTTTTTAAAGAAGTGCTATATCGTTTTACATAGTGGTTGTACTATTTTACATTCCCACCAGCAGTGTATAAGAATTTCAGTTTCTCCACAACCTTGCCAGCATTTGTTTTCTTTTTTTTTTTTGATGAGTGCCTTGATGTGGGAGTGACAGTATATCTCATTGTAGTTTAATTTGCATCTCTTTAATGGCTAATGATCATGAGCATTTCCTCATGTGTTTGTTCCATGAGGTCGAGTTGGTTTATTGTGGTATTTACATCTTCTGTATCTTTATTGAATTTCTTTCTAGTTGTTCTGTCCTTCACCAAAAGTGGTGTGTTAAAGTCTTCTACTATTGTGGAATTGTCTATTTCTCTTTTCAAAGCTGTTAGAGTTTGTTTTATGTATTTTGGGGCCCTGTCATTGGATGTATTTATATTTATTATGGTTATGTTCTCTTGGTGAATTGACCTTTAATCATTATATAATATCCTTCCTTGTTTTTTATGGTGGATTTTGCCTTAAAGTCTATTTCATCAGAGGTTAATATTGCCACACCAGCTCTTTTTTGGTTATTGTTTGCTTGATACATATTTTTCTATCCTTTGATTTTTAGTTTATTTATATCTTTGTGTCTAACATGTGTCTCTTATAAACAGCATATTGATGGATTGTGTTTTTTTTTTGGTTTTTTTAATCTGCCACTCTGTCTCTTTACTGGTGCTTTTAATCAATTTGCATTCAGTGTGATTATTGATAGGTGTGAGTTTATTGCTGTCATTTTGTAGAGCTTTTTTTTTTTTATTCGTGGTGCTGACATTTTCTTTGTTTCTCTTACTCTCCTGTGCTGAATTCCTTTTATTTGTGGATTTTCTTTTCATTTCCTTCATTGTTGTTGATTCTGTGTTTACTAAGTCTTTATGGTTTTCTTTCTTTTTATTTTGATGAGTAGGTTTGTTGATTTTCTTTGTGGTTACCCTAAAACTCACCTTTGTCTTCCAAAGTTTAATCAGTCTTTTATTTCTTGGTATTGCCTTGATTTCCTCTTCATATGGAAGTTCTATAACTATACCATTTGTTCCCCTTTTTTTGTTTTTGAAGTTGTCATCGATAACAGATTGGCATCTCTGGTTCCCTGTTTTCAGTCTTTTAGCATTATTTTGTTTCTGAGAATTCTTTATCTGTGTTGATATTTAGCTGATGCTGTTATGTGTCTGAATCTCAGGTTGTTGCCTTATGTTGTTGGTTCTCTGTCCATAGGACTCCGTTTAGTATTTCTTGTAAGTTTGGTCTGATTTTTACAAATTCCCTTAATTTCTGTTTATCTGGAAATGTCCTAATTTTGCCATCATATTTGAGAGACAGTTTTGCTGGATATATCGTTCTTGGTTGGCAATTTTTTTTTCTTTCAGGGTTTTGTATATTTCATCCCAGTGCCTTCTTGCCTGCATGATTTCTGCCAAGAAGTCAGAACTTATTCTTATTGGTTCCCCTTTGTAGGTGATCTTTTGTTTTTCCCTATCTGCTCTCAGGAGCCTTTCCTTGTCTTTGGTTTTGGACAGTTTGATTATGTCTTGATGATTTTCTTTTGGAATATATTCTGTCTGGGGTTCATTGTGCTTCTTTGATGGAAATCTTCTCATCTTTCATGATATTAGGGAAGTTTTCTGCCAGCAAATCTTCAAATATTCTCTCTGTGCTTTTTATTGTCTTCTCCTGTTCTGGGATTTTGACCATGCATAGATTATTCCTCTTGATAGTGTCCCATATAACTCTTAGGCATTCTTCATTTCTCTTCATTCTTTTCCTGATTGTTCCTCAAACAAAACTTAATGTCAAAGATTTGTCCTCTATTTCTCTGGTTTTGCCTTCCATTGCTTCAATTCAACTCGTATGTCCTTCCATTGAGTTGTCTGAGATTTTAGTGTTAATGTTCTGAATTTCTGATTGCTGTTTTTGTATGGTTTCTAATTATCTATTTATTTTGTTCTTGTATTGTTTTCCTGAATTCTTCTAGTGTTTTGTCTGCTTTCCTTGATTTTGTCTATGTTTTCCTTGGTTTTGTCTCTGTGTTTTCCTTGATCTCTGGGGGGCTCTATAGATAAGTCTTTTGAATACCTTATCCTGTAGTTTGATTCCCTCTTCTTCCTCAATGATGTTTTCTGGTTTTTTATTTTGGTCCTTCGCTTGAGTCATCTTGTCCTACTTCTTTAGGTGATTTGATATTGTCTTTTGTCTCTGAGGCATTAAATTGTTATTGTACTTATTTATTAATTGTGTATTTGTTTGCTGCATCCTGATTTTTTGTTTTGTTTTCATGTATCCGGGCAGGTTGTACAGGCTTGCTACTCTGGTCGGTAGTCTGGCCACACTTGAGCGCTTGCCAGCTCTATCTGGGTGGATGTGGCAGTGGCTGGATGTGTGAGCATGGGCTTTTGTTTGCTGGTCTTGCTAGGCGGCTGAGGATGTTTTGGGTAAGGGTTGGCCACCATCTGTTGTTGGTCCAGTGGTGCGGGAGTGGGGAGTGGCCCATACGGAGAAGGTGGGGCGGCAGTTGTGGTGCGTGTATTGTACAAGTGGGGGCATGATCATTGCCATTCACTGGGTGAGGGTAGGTGGACGGTAGGGAGGGTGGCTGGTGGCAGGGTACATGCACAGTTGCACTGATTCCACCTCACACTGGGTGGGGGAGGGGTGAGCAGGGGAAGGGGGGCAGTGGGCGGGTGCACATGCAGTTGCACCCCTGGTGCCTCTCACTGGGCAGAAGGAGGGAGGAGGGAATGGTAGATGGGCACGCACACACTCATGACACCCCCACCTCTTAGCCAGGTGGAGGGGGCAGGGGGGAGCGGCAGGTGGACACGTGTGGAGTCATACCACCCACGCCTCTCATTGGGCGGATGGGAGGGGGAAGGAAGCATCGGGCATGTGCACAGTTGTGCCAGTGGCGCCTCTTGCCCGGCAGGTGGAGGGGGAGGGAGCAGTGGGCAGGTGCGGGCACAACCACCTCGTTGGCGCCTCTCACCAGGTAGGGGTTGAGGGAGGGAGCAGCAGGCGGACATGTGCACAGTCACGGTGCCAGCACCAATTGCTGGGTGAAGGGGCTGGGGGGAGTGGTGGGTGGATGCACACAGGGTGGCACCACCTGGACTTCTTGCTGGATGGAGAGAGGGAGCAGCTGGGCACACACATGGACACGCTGCTAGCATCATTTGCTGTATGGAGGAGGGTAGAAGGAGTGACATGCAGGCACTTACACAGTTGTGTTTCCACCACCCATCACCGGGCTGGGCCAGATGCTGACACAAGGCAGGCACATGCATGGGCGAACATAGTCTTTGCCGTGCTGTGAGCCCTGGAGGGCGGTGTAGATGGTGGGCAGGCATGCGCACAGGAGTGTGCCCACCACTGTTCCTCAGGTAGGAAGGGGGTGGTGGTAGACAGGGCTGGGTGGGGGAGGCCTTGTGTTATGGTCCCTGGTCAGACAGGATGTCCTGGGTATTTGATACCCCACCGCTTCCAATCAGGAGGGTGGAGGTAAGGGAAGTGCACTCCTCTGGGTAGCAGATGTGGGCGCCCATGCCTATCATGTCCAGTGCCGCCAGCAGTCAGGACCTGCTTCTGACAAAGTGTGAGGAAGGGTGAGCATCCCAGGTACATTTGGGTGAGAGACCTCCTACCATCATTCTGCATCTCCACCACCTCATGCACGGCACTCACCCCTGAGGTTAGGGGCATTTCCTTGTGGATATCTAGTTCTGGACGTCAGCTCTCTCTCTGTGCTTGCTTCTCTCTATGTCTGTGTAGTTTCTCTGTCTCTTATGGGACTGCTGTGGGATTGCCTACTTGTGTTCCTCCTCCAGAGTTGCTTCTGGCATTGTCTTAAGATGGCCATGCTGAGCTGGGGTGGTTGATACAGCACCTCCATTTCATGTTATCTTTGCTCACTGCATTCATTCAGTTTTTCCCTTCAGTTGGTTTTCTATTCTTTATCCTTCCTTTTTAATGTTCAGGATTCCAGGATTGTAGTCTGCATTTGTTTCACTTAGTTTTTTGGGTCTTTTTTTAAAATTTATTTTTTTATTATGCTTTAAGTGAAAGTTTACAGTTCAAGTTAGTTTCTCATACAAAAATTTATGCACACATTGTGATGTGACCGTGGTAGCTCTCTGTGTAATACGACAGCATATTCCTCCTTACCACCCTGGATTTCCTGTGTCCATTCAACCAGCTCCTGTCCTGTTTTGCCTTCTCATCATGCCTCTGAACAGGAGCTGCCGATTTGGTCTCAGATATCTACTTGAGCTAAGAAGGACTCTTCACGATTATTTTATTTCTTATAGTAAAATAAAATCTATGTCTGAAGAGTTGGCTTCAGGAATGATTTCAGTTCTGGGCTAACGGAGACCACGGGGGCCTTATCTTCCAGGATCCCTCCAGTCTCAGACCATTAAGTCTGTTTTTTTTTACTAGAATTTGAGTTCTGCACCCAACTTTTCTCCTGCTCCATCAAGGACTCTCTGTTGTATGCCCTGTCATGGCAGTCATTGGTGGTAGCCAGGCACCATCTAGTTCTTCTGGTTTCAGGCTGATGGAGTCTCTGGTTTATGTGGCCCTTTCTGTCTCTTGGGCTAATATTTTCCTTGTGTCTTTGGTGTTCTTCATTCTCCTTTGTTCCATGTGGTTTGGGACCAAGTGATGCATCTTACATAGCCGCTGTCTAACTTTTAAGACGCCAGACACCACTCACCAAAATGGGATGCAGAACATTTTCTTAATAAACTTTGTTATGCCAGTTGACCTAGATGTCTCCTGAAACCATGTTGCCCAGACCTGCGCCCCTGCTACTCTGTCCCTTCAAGTGTTTGGTTGTATTCAGGAAACTTCTTAGCTTTTGGTTTAGTCCAGTTGTGCTGACTTCCCCTGTGTTGTGTCTTGTCCTTCCCTTCAGCTAAGGTAATTTTAGTCTACTATCTAGTTAGTGTACCCTTCTCCCTCCCGCCCCACCATAGTAACCATCAAAGAATGTTTTCTGCTGTGTTTAAACCTTTTCTTGAGTTTCTTATAATAGTGGTCTCTTACAGTATTTGTCCTTTTGCGACCAGCTTCACTCACCGTAATGCCTTCCAGATTCATCCATGCCATGACATGTTTCCCAGACTGATTGCTGTTCTTTAGGTATTGTTGCATAGTATTCCGTTGTGTGAATGTACAATAATTTATTCATCTCAATCAAACCATTAAGTCTGGGTCTTTTAATAGCATTTGAGTTCTGCACCCGACTTTTCTCTTGCTCCATCAGAGACTCTCTGTTGTGTTCCCTGTAATTGGTGGTAGCTACGCACCATCTAGTTCTTCTGGTCTCAGGCTGATGAAGTCTCTGGTTTATATGGCCCTTTCTGTCTCTTGGGCTAATACTTACCTTGTGTCTATGGTGTTCTTCATTCCCTTTTACTCCAGGTAGGTTGGGACCAATTGATGCATCTTAGATGGCCGCTCACCAGCTTTTAAGACCCCAGATGCCACTCAAAGTGTTTGGTTGTATTCAGGAAACTTCTTAGCTTTGGTTTAGTTCAGTTGTGCTGACTTCCCCTGTAGTGTGTGCTGTCCAACCCTTCATCTAAGATAATTCTTGTCTATTTTCTAGGCAGTGAATACCCCTCTCCCTCCCTCCCTGCCCTCATAACCATCAAAGAATGTTTTCTTCTGTGTTTAAACCTTTTCTTGAGTTCTTATAATAGTGGTCTTACACAATAGTAGATCGCTTTGTGTAGAATTGACGTTTTCACAATGTTGAGTCTTCCTATCCATGAGCAAGGTATGTTTTTCCACTTATGCAGGTGTCTTTTGGTTTCTTGCGGTAGTGTCTTGTAGGTTTCATTGTATAGGTCTTTTATGTCTCTGGTTAGGTTTATTCCTAAGTATTTTATCTTCTTGCAGGCTATTATAAATGGTATTGATTTGGTGATTTCCTCTTCGAAGTTCTCTTAGTTGGTGTAGAGGAATCCAACTGATTTTTGTATGTTTATCCTGTATCCTGATACTTTGCTGAAATCTTCTATTAGTTCCAGTAGTTTTCTTAAGGATTCTTTGGGGTTTTCTGTGTATAAGATCGTATCAGTTTCAAATAGAGATACTTTTACCACTTCCTTACCAATTTGGGTGCCCTTTAGTTCTTTTTCTAGCCTAACTGGTCAGGCTAGGACCTCCAGCACAATGTTGAACAAGAGTGGTGATAAAGGGCATCGTTGTCTGGTTCCTTATCTCAAGGGGAATGCTTTCAGACTCTCTCCATTTAGGATGATGTTGGCTGTTGGCTTTGTATGTTGAGGAATTACCCTTCTATTCCTATTTTGCTGAGAGTTTTTATCATGAATGGGTGTTGGACTTTGTCAAATGCCTTTTCTGTATCAATTGATAAGATCATGTGGTTCTTGTATTTTATTTATGTGATGGATTACATTGATTGTTTTTCTAATGTTGAACCATCCCTGCATACCTGGTATAAATCCCACTTGATCATGGTGAATTTTTTTTGATATATTGCTGAATTCTATTGACTAGAATTTTTTGAGGATTTTTGCCAATGTTCATAAGGGATATTGATCTGTAATTTTCTTTTTCTGTGGTGTCTTTACCTGGTTTTGGTATCAGGGTTATGGTGGCTTCATAGAATGAGTTTGGGAGTATTCCATCCTTTTCTATGCACTGAAATACCTTTAGTAGCAGTGATGTTAACTCTTCTCTGAAAGTTTGGTAAAATTCTCCAGTGAAACCATCCGGGCCATGGTTTTTTTTTGTTGGGAGCTTTTTAACTACCCTTTCAATCTTTTCTTTTGTTATAGGTTTATTTAGTTGTTCTGCCTCTGTTTGTGTTAGTTTAGGTAGGTAGTGAGATTCTAGAAATTTGTGCATTTCCTCTAGTTTTTCAAATTTGTAAGAGTACAGTTTTTCATAGTATTCTGTTACGATTCTTTTAATTTCAGTTGGGTCTGTAGTGGTATCGCCCGTCTCATTTCTTAGTCTGGATGTTATTTGCTTCTCTCCTGTTTTTCTTTTGTCAGTTTGACCAATGGTTTATCAATTTTGTTGGTCTTTTTGAAGAACCAGCTTTTAGTCTTCTTAACTCTTTCAGTTGTTTTTTCTATTCTCTATTACATTTAATTCTGCTTTAATTCTTATTGTTTCCTTTCTTCTGGTGCCCAAAGGGTTCTTTTGCTGCTTTCTTTCTACTTGTTCCAGTTGTAGGGTTGTTTTGATTATGGCCCTTTTTTCTTTTTGGATGTGTGCATTTATTGCTATAAACTAACCTCTGAGGACTGCTTTTGCTGTGTCCCAGAGGTTCTGGTAGGATGTATTTTCACTGCCATTTGATTCTGTGAATTTCTTTATTCTGTCCTTAATTTCTTCTATAACCCGGCAATTTTTGAGCAAGGTGTTGTTCAGTTTCCATGTGTTTGTTTTTTTTTTTTCCTTTTTCTGTTATTGATTTCTACTTTTATGGCTTTATGGTCAGAAAAGATGCTTTGTAATATTTTGATTCTTTGTATTCTGTTAAGGCTTACTTTATGGCCTAATATGTGGTCTGTTCTAGAGAATGTTCTATGTGCAAGGGGAAACAATGTTTACTTGGCTGCTGTTGCATGGAGTGTTCTGTTTATGTCTTTAAGATCAAGTTGGTTGATTGTGACATATATTTAGATCTTCTGCGTCTTTATCGAGCTTCTTTCTGGATATTCCGCCCATCACCAAAAGTGGCATGTTGTGGAGCTGTCTCTCTTTTCAGTGCTGTTAGAGTTTGTTTTATGTATTTTGGAGCCCTGTTGTTGGGTGTGTAATATTTACTATGGTTATGTCCTCCTGGTGTATTGACTGACTGGTTAATCATTATATAGTATCCTTCCTTATTCTTTGTGATGGATTTTGCTTTAAAGTCTATTTTGTCAAAGATTAATAGTGCCACTCTTGCTCTTTTTCGAGTGTTGTTGGCTTGATATATTTTTTCTATCCTTTGAGTTTTAGTTTGTTTGTGTCTTTAAGTCTAAGGTGTGTCTCTTGTAGGCAGCATATAGACCGATCATGTTTTTTATCCATTCTACCAATATCTCTTTATTGGTGCATTTAGTCTATTTACATTCAGTGTAATTATTGATAGGTATGAGTTTAGTGCTGTCATTTTGATGTCTTTATTTGTGTGTTGTTCACAGTTTCTCTGTTCTACTTAATCTTCTGTGCTGAGTTTATGTGTATGTATTTTCTTTTCATGTTTTTCATTGTTGTTCATTTTGTATTTGCTGAGTCTTTTTATTTTTCTTATTTTTTATTTTGATGTGTAGGATTGTTAGTTTCCTTTGTGGTTACCTTAATATTTACCCCTATTTATCTAAGTTTAAACCAATCTTTTATTTCTTTATATCACCTTGACTTCCTCTCCATATGAAAGATCTATGACTACGCTTCTTCAGTCCCTATTTTTGTTTTAACGTTGTCATCTTTTACATATTGATGTCTCTGATTCCCTATTTTCAGTGTTTTAACTTTGATTTATTTTCGTGACTTCCCTATCTGTGTTTATATCTTGTTACTCAGTCCTGTGTTCTAGTCTTGGGTTGTTATCTAATGTTACTGATTTTCTAACTGGAGGACTCCTTTTAGTATTTTTTTAAATTTTTTTATTGTACTTTAGATGAAGGTTACAGAACAAATAGTTTCTCATAAAACAGTCAGTACACGTATTGTTTTATGACATTGGTTAACAACCCTACTACATGTCAACACTTTCCCTTCTGGATCTTGGAGGACCCTTTTTTGGTGAAAATATACATAGGCAAATTTACACCATTTCAAAAGTTTCTACATGTACAGTTCACTGACACTGATTACATTCTTTCTGTTTTGCTGGTATTCTCTCTTTCCTTTTCCAAATTATTCCATCACCCTTATCTTCAACTCACTGCCCTGTAGACTTCCCATCAAACATTTTGAGTTACTGTTGTCAATTTGATGTCACATAGATGATTTTCTTGGTACCTTAGAGGAAGGCTTGCGGAACAATAGTTTCTCATTAAACAGTACACATATTGCCCTATGACAATGGTTAACAACCCCACGACATGTGAACACTGTCCCTTCTCAAGCTTGGGTTCCCTATCACCTGTCCGTAATGCTTTCCTGTCCCCTCTTGCCTTCTACTCCTTGATCCTGGGCTGCTGTGCCTTAGTAGTCCCGTTCTGTTGTATGAGGCTGTCTAATCCCTGGCTGAACGGTGAACTTCAGGAGTGACTTCACCACTGAGCTAAAAGGGTGTCCGGGGGCCATACTCTCATGTCGCAGCTGGGGCGAATGTCAGGGCGGCGGAGACAATAACCAATTCCACAACTCTTACAGAGAAGTGGGGCCAGGAGGGTCACTCTGAGGAGTCGAACCCCGGCTTCAGTCCCTGGAGTTTATTTTATAGTCGATAGAGCAAACAGTGAAGCAAATAACAGAACAATGGGCTTTGGGTGAATAACAATAAGTTTC
>NW_004443996.1:5542012-5543121 GCF_000243295.1 Trichechus manatus latirostris
TCCAGCTCTGTCCAGAACCTTCTATCCTGATCCCGGTCAGAGCAGTCAGTGGTGGTAGCTGGGCACCATCTAGCTGTACTGGACTTTCAGTCTGGTGGAGGCCGTGGTAGCTGTGGTCCATTAGTCCTTTGGACTGATCTTTTCCTTGTATCTTGTTCACTTCATTCTCCCTTGCTCCCAAAGGGATGAGACAAGTGGGGTATCTTAGATGGCTGCTCACAGGCTTTTAAGACCCCATATGCTACTCAACAATGTGGAATGTAGAATATTGTCTTTATAAACTGCGTTATAGCAGTTGATCTAGATGTTCCCCGAGACCATGTTCCCCACAGCCCTCCTCCCAGCATTTCAGTCCCTCCGGGAGTTTGGAAGTGTCTTTGGAGCTTCCATGACCTTTCCTTGTACAACTTATGCTGTCCTCCCCAGTACTGTGTACTGTCTTACCCTTCACCAAAGTTACCACTTGTCTATTGTCTGTTTAGTTCCCCCGCCACCTCTCCCATCCCTCATAACCAACAAAGATTGTTTCTTTTTTGTGTGTAAACTTTTACATACTTTTTCACAGTAGAGTTCTCATACAATATTTGTCTTTTTGTGATTGACTTATTTCACTCAGCACAATGTCCTCTAGTTTCATCCATGTTACGAGATGCTTCACAGATTGATCATTGTTCTTTATCTTTGCATAATACTCCATTGTGTGTATGTACCATAGTTTGTTCATCCATTCATCTGTTGATGGGCATCTAGGTTGTTTCCATCTTTTTGCTATTGTGAACAGTGCTGCAATGAATATGGGTGTGCATATGTGTATTTGTGTGATGGCTCTTATTTCTCTAAGATATATTCCTAGGAGTTGGATTGTATTTTGTAGTTTTTTTGTTGTTGTTGTGATGACGTTTTCTTTGTCCCTCTTACTCTCCCGGGCTGAGTTCCTTTTGTTTGTGGATTTTTTTTTCATTTCTTTCTCTTTTTTTTGTAGGTTTTGTTTTTACTGTGACTTTATGTTTTCTTCTTTATTTTGATGAGTAGGTTTGTTAACTTTCTCTGTGGTTACGTTGAAATTTATCCTTATCTTCCTAGATTTGAACCAGTCTATTATTACTTGG
>NW_004443996.1:5543532-5573650 GCF_000243295.1 Trichechus manatus latirostris
CTTATTGTTTCTCCTCTGTATGTGACTTTTTGTTTTTCTCAAGCTGCTCTCAGGATTCTTTGTTTGTCTTTGGTTTTAATGAGTGTGATTATGATATGCCTTGGTGATTTTCTTTTGAGGTCTATCCTATATGGGGTTCATTGAGCTTCATGGATGGTCAGCTTTTCATCTTTCATGATATTGGGGAAGTTTTCTGTCAGCAATTATTCAGTGATCCTCTCTGTTTTCTGTTTTCTCCCCCTGTTCTGGAACTCTGATCACTCACAGATTTTTGCTTTTGATTGTATCCCACATAATTCTCAGGGTTTCTTCTTTTTCTTTGTTCTTTTTTCTGATTTTTCCTCAAACGGAGTTGTATCCAAGTGTTTGTGTTTGTCTTCCATTTCACTGATCCTATCTTCCATCATTTGAAACTTGCTCCTCAGCCATTCTATGACACTATCCATTTCTGAAATCTTGTTTATCTTTTGGATTTCTAATTGTTGTTTTGTATAATTTCTAATTGTGAATTTATTTTCCCATTTTTTTCTTGTATTATTTCCTTGAATTCTTCCATTTTTTATCTGTATTTTCCATTTTTTGTCTGCCTTTTCCATGAATTTGTCTATGTTTTCATCATTTTTGTCTGCTTTTTGCTTCGACTCTTAGATAATTCCTAATGTTAGAGATTTGGATTCCCTGTCAGTTTGGTCTAGTGCCTTTTCTTCCACTGGAAGGTCATCTGGTATTTTATTTTGGATGCATACTGGAACCATCCTGTCCTGTTTTTGTAAATGTTTTGATATTATCTTCTGTCTTCAGGGCATTCAGCGGTTATCTTCCTCATTTATTAATTGTAGATTTGTTTGTTTTGTCCTGCTTTTTTGTTTTATTTTGTTATGTGTGAGTAGGCGGGCTGTGCAATCTTTGTTGTTTGCTCATCTGTGGGCATGATACTTTTCACCTCCTTCTCCAATGGGCAGGTTCAGTCACTCAGGTATGGTACAGCAGGGCTGGTCCAGCTGATGGGGTGTTGCTGGGATGGGTTGTTTGTGGGACGTACAATGCAGACGTACAGGGCTGACGGTGCGGACCATGAATCAGTGCAGGGTGGGTTCCAGTAAGCTGTGCCTGTGCTGCTTGGGATTGTGATGTTCACCACATGGTGCAGGTAGGCAGGAAGGAGGGGGTAGATTGCAATGTGTGGAGCTAAGATGGGTATGGAGAAAAGGATAGAGAGGAGAGAGGAACAGGAGCCAAAAACAACCAAACAAACAAAAAAGAGTGCTAAGGGAGCTTGCTATTGGAGTGGAGAGATGAGAGACTGAGAAACGGGGAGAAACAAAAATTTTAAAAAATGAGAAAAAGGGTAAAAGAAAAAAATGAATAAATTGCGAAACTGGAAATGAAGAAAGACAAAAAGGGAAGAAGAGAGAGAAGAAAACAAAACAAAGAAACGAAAAAAACCAAAGGCAAAAAAAAAAAAACAAGAAAAAAGAAATGCCTCCAAAGATGTCCTTGTGTATCTGTGCAGAGTAAGAGAGTAGCTTCCAAGCTGCACAGTAGTGCCTGGCTAGAAGGGGCTCCCAAGCCAAGAAAAGAAAAAGAAAAACAAACAAATCAAAAGAGAACAAATCAGAGCAAACAAACAAACAAAAAAGCCCCGGGGGTCCTACCAGCGTGGCAGCATAGGCTGGGAAGCAGTTTCACAGTAGAGTGGTGTTTCGCAGCCTTTCATCAAGAAGCAAAGATGGCACACGGAGCCAAGTATTTGACAGAAAGGAAGGGAAGGTGGTGAGAGGTAAGGAAGAAATCTAAAGAAGTGGAAAAAAGCAACACCAGCAGCCAACAAAAGGCCCTCAGGGAGCCGGCCAGTGCGTGCAGGTGGAATCCCAGCTTCACCGGGGTGAAACTGGTGCTTCCTGGCCAAGAGACTGTGGCTGCAGGAAGCAGAGGAGGTTAAGTGGGGGTAAAGAAGGATGGGAGATGGGAAAGCGTGTATCGCTGGTTACCAGTTGTTCCGTCTCATGCTGGACGCTCTGTGAAGCTGCTTTCTTGTACCCCCTGTTCACTGATCTCTGATAGGAGTCCAAGATGGCGGATCCATGCTGTGGTAGCTGATAGGGGACCTCTGCATGTATCTTTCCTCACTCTCTGTTCTCTGTCAGTTTCTTATTCCATTTGGTGCTTGGCTGAGTTCTTTATCTCTTCATTTGATACTTAGGGTTTCAGGATTGATGTGTGACTTTGTTGACTTAGTTTTTCTGATCTTTGCTGTGGAGGGATGGCATGATGCTTCTGACTATAGCGCCATGTTGCCCAGAAATCTTTTTCCCCGTTTAGTATTTCTTGTCATTTTGGTTTGGTTTTTGCAAATTCCCTAAACTTCTGTTTATCTGGAAATGCCCTAATTTCACCATCGTATTGGAGAGACAGTTTTGCTGGACATATAATTATTGGCTGGCAATTTTTTTTCCTTCAAGTCTTTATATATGTCATCCCATTGCCTTTTTGTCTGCATGGTTTCTGCTGAGTAGTCCAAGCTTAGACTTATTAACTATCCTTTGTAGATGACTTTTGGTTTATCCCTGGCTTTTTTATCTTTGCTTTTGGCAAGTTTGATTATAATATGTCTCGGTGACTTTCTTTTGTGATCTACCTTATGTGAGGTTCAATGAGCATCTTGGATGTATATCTTCTCATCTTTCACGATATCAGGGACGTTTTCTGCCAACAAATCTTCAAGAATTCTCTCTGTATGTTCTGTTATCCACCCCTGTTCTGGTACTCCAGTCACTTGTAGTTTGTTCTCTTGGTAGAGTCCGACATAGTTCTTAGAGTTCTTTATTTTTAAAAAATTTTTATGTGATTTTTCCTCAAATAAGTTGGTGTCAAGTGCTATATCTTCAGTCTCACTAATTCTGACTTCATTGCCTCAATTCTGCTCCTATGACTTTCTGCTGAATTGTGTAATTCTGAAACTTTATTGTTAATCTTCTGGATTTCTGATCGCTGTCTCTGTATGGACTTTTGCAGCCTGTTAAATTTGTCAGTATGCTCTTCTCTAATCTTCGTAATTTCCTCTCTTGCTTTGTCTGTGTGTTCCTTGGCTTGATCTGTGTTTTGCCTGATCTCCTTCTGGATCTCTTGAAGAGTTCTGTATTAATCTTTTGTTTTCTACCTCCAGTTAATTCCAAGAAGTTCTCTTCCTCCCGAAAATTTCTTGATTCTTTGTTTTGGGAGCTTGCTGAAGCCATCATGGTCTGCCTCTTTATGTGATTTATCATTGACTATTGTCTCTGAGCCATCAATAAGTTATGATATTTATTTATGTTTGGTTACTGTTTCCTAGCTTCTTGTTTTGTTTAGTTTTGATATTCCCATATAGGCTGCTCATGTGAACTAGTTTGATTATTGGTGCCTTTGAAGCTCTAACGTTCTGTCACCAGGAGGTTAGATCTATTACTAGGTATGTGTGCCCAGGAGTCTGTTTACTTTTCTTGTATGGATTCAGCTCAGGTGTCCAGGTTGTCAGTCACCAAGTGTGTGGTTCAGGCTCTCACCTACACTCCTAGACAGTCAGGGGTTATTGGCATAGGCACAGGTATCTGGTGGCAGTAGGGGGTCATGCGCTGAGCAAGCAGGGGGCTGATGGCTGCCTCTGAGTGTTTGGGAGGAAAGCATTTCCCTGTTCCCTAGAGTGCATAGGTGGGTGGGTTTTGCAGCCAGACCATGGGAGAATCGCTCAGGGCACCTGATGGGTCCTGCTTCCGGCCCAGGGGACGCAGCAGTCACTGAAGCCGGCCCAGGACCCTGGTGCAGAGTGGGGAGGAGGCAGGTAAATATGAGAGAGGTTCTTCCCAAACAGGGTGTTTTTTGATCTGCACAGTGGGTTAGACCCACGTGCTTATCTTCTGCCAATTGAGCGCAGATTTTCACTGGATCTGGAGGCTTGAGTAGGCTCTCCACTGCTTGATCTCTCCCGATGTGGAAAACGTGTCCCGAAAGCCACTGCTTACCTCAACGCTCATGCCAGCCGATGCGGCCTGCAGGGTACAGGTTCCCTCCAGCTCAGGTCTGGCAACTCCTCACTGCTTCTGAACCGTCTTTCCCTCCCCCTGCCACTCAGTCCAATTCGTCAACTGCGTTTGATATTCAGGGCTCCTAAATTGTCATATATAATTGATTCACTTTTTTGGGGGGGTCTTTTTTGTAAGAGGAACCACAGGAAGCATGTGACTAGTTCACCATCTTGGCCCCATCTCAGTTTTTTGGGTCTTTGCTGTAAGGGGATGGTAAGGTGCATTTGAATAATCTGCCATCTTGGCTCAGTCTCTTCTCCAGAGATATTTTTATGTTACAAAAACAATCATTTGTTAGTATGTGAACTCCCTTGATTAGTGTACTCTAAGTATGGTCTATGAATTGTTTGTTACTGGTTCACTATGAGACATGTTAAGAAACTGAGAGTAAGCTTTTAGAAATTTTTATAGCAATTTGATAGAGTAATTTAAAGTCTGTGGAATCTATTAATTAAAAAATGATTGAAATTTTATATGAGTTTATTTTCATTTTTCTAAATAATTCACTTTGATTATATTTCAAAAAGTATGGTCTGCGGTGGATTAGAGGAAAGGAAAGAAAATACTGGTTTTTCTCCACAGAAACTGAGAAGCATTACCCTAGACTAGTGTGAAAACTCTAGACCTAAAATGGTCTTTGAGTGTAGGTTTGATATAAAGGAAAGATTTACCTTAAGGAGGGAAGAAACCAGAGATTCCACGAGGTATAGAGATATAGGTAGGTTTGTCATTGGTCCCTTAATGGGTGAATCTGCTAACTGGTACAAATAACATGGTCATATATTTTGAATTAAACTCTCCACTTTGATGATATGTAATTATCACATAGAAGAACTGGAATAAAGGGTTTTGAGCTATACTTTGATGAAGAGGCAAGGCAAAAATTAACAGATCTGCCATCTGCAATTTTATGTGAATAACTTAGCTACTTGATTGAATTTTTAATTTTAACACTTAATTAGAATCTATTAGGGCTGGAGGTGGCAGGTTGAGGTAACAAATTAGTTTTACTAATTACTTTAAAAAATAAAACAGCCCTTTCCTAATAAATAACCAACTCTTATAATAATGTAATATACTAATATTTGTTTTAGTGATTAAGACATTTTGAAAACTTAGCTTTTAATGAGTCATGATCTTTTGTTTGAAAAAATAAGGAATTTATTAAACTTGCTTGGTAACTTTAAAGAGTTTAACTTTCATTTGCCTATTGAAATAATTTGTCATCTTGATTATTTTACCTGCAGAGAGATAGGAATTGCCTCTGATTTCTTACTAGAAAATATAATGCCCAGTAACTTCTAAAACAGATCAATAAGGAAATAGAAATGAAGATATCAGACTAACAGTCATAACATTTATTTGCTCTTATGAAGGTAACAAAAAGGTGATTGGGTCTTAAAAGGAGATCTCCAGCTCAAAGTAGTATTCTAGTGTGTTATTTGTTGTATCACAAATTTCTCAAAGTTCAAGACTATATCCTCTATTTAAAATTTTTTTTCTACAGTAGTATGTGTGCAGAGTGCTTTACTAAATGGACAAAAATGAGAAAATATTAATTAAGAATATAATTTATCATGTAATTTATAGAGGAATGTATATCTTTATAAAATTAAAGGAAATGCAAATATATGTGTGTGTAGTAGTGTGTCAGCATAGTAAGAATTGCTTGAACTGTGAATTTTACTTTTTTTTCTTACTCTCCGTTAGGTTTTTCTGGTTAGAAAGAAGACTGGTCCTGATGCTGGGCAACTCTATGCAATGAAGGTGTTGAAAAAAGCTTCTTTGAAAGGTAGAAAATTAGAAGTTGATAAAGATAGAATTTGGTAAAGCTTGTTTTAAAAAATATGTTATGTGTTGCTTGTATAATATGGATAGATTTAGTTTCTTTTTCACATAGCAGTTCTTACAGTTTTCTAGCCAGTGACATCCCTAGGTTTGTTATTGCCACATGCTCTAATTTAGTGAGAGTTTACCTTGGTAAAAAAAAATTAATGCTAGGAAAAAATGACACATTTCATTTTGTTTAAAATGAACTTAATTTTATTAAGATACACTATTTTCTTTCAAGATTCTTTTTTTCCCCTGTTTTATCTCTGTCAGCATTGCATATTGAGAGAATACAACCACCATATACACTGTCTTCTAGGCTGTGATAACAAATACCCCTATGTTCAATTTGAAGAGCCCTGGTGGCACAGTGGTTAAGCACTCAGCTGCTAACCGAAAGGTTGGTGGTTGAAACCTACCAGCAGCTCAGCAGGAGAAAGATGTAGCCATCTGCTCCTGTAAAGATTTATAGCCTTGGAAACCCTATAGGGCAGTTCTACTCTGTCCTATAAGGTTGCAGTGAGTTGGAATTGACTCAGTGGCAATGGGTTTTATGTTCAATTTAAGCAGCCCTAGTGGCACAGTAGTTAAAGCACTCAGCTGATAACCAAAAGGTCAGTGGCTAGAACTCACCAGCTGCTCCATGGAAGAAAGATGTGGCCGTCTGGTTCCATAAAGATTTACAGCCTTGGAAACCCTATGGGGCAGTTCTACTCTGTCCTATAGGGTCGCTATGAGTTGGAATCAACTCAGTGGCAGTGGGTTTGGTTTGATTTTGGATGATACAATAGTTAAGTGCTCAGCTGCTAACTGAAAGGTTGGTGATTTGAACCCACCCAGCAGGTCCATGAGAGAAAGATCTGGCGATCTTCTTCTGTAAAGATTACAGCTTAGAAAACCCTATGGATCAGTTCTGCTCTGTCATATGAGGTCACTACGAGTTGAAGTTGCCTTGACGGCACCCAACAACAACATGATCCATTTTAATCCCTAACCTCATTTGAACAATTAAAGGCAAATATATAATACATGCATATTAGGCAAATAACTGTTCATGTTACTTTAACCCATCTCTAGAAGTGAATTATTAGATCTAAACTGAATTTGGTGGCTTTCTGGTGGCATAGTGGTTAATAGCTCGGCTGCTAACCAAAGGTCGACAGTTCGAATCTACCAGCTGCTTCTTGGAAACCCAATGGGGCAGTTCTACTCTGTCCTGTAGGGTCACTATGAGTCGGAATCGACCTGACAATAACGAGTTTGGTTTGGTTTTGGTTATCAAGGAATACATATACTTCAGATTTAGACACTTATGAAGTTGTAGTTTTTATTATTATATTTTTTGTCTGGTAAGTTATTGAAGGTCACGTTTTCCGATTTTAAAGCTAACTAACTTGTATAGGCTTGCTTTATAGTTTATGTGAATGTATAAAATAATATTTATAAATATTCAAGTGAACAAAAGTTTTTCCTCTTAGAATATGTTTATATTTGATGAAAATTTTATTGAACTTATATATAAGAGTAATGTTCTCTACCATTATGTAATTTTTAGTTCGAGACAGAGTTCGGACAAAGATGGAGAGGGATATACTGGTAGAAGTAAATCACCCATTTATTGTCAAATTGCACTATGGTATGTAGTCTTTTTTTTTTCCATGGAATTAGAGAATTAAGATTTCCTTACAGACAATAAGATAAAAGGACATAAATACTCCAACACTAATTTAATACATTTAATTATATCAATGTGTCTATCTGAAATAAATATCAATATTCAGCTTTTAGTTATATTTCCTTTCTTTTGTCTAAGTTGGCTAACTTTTCTAAAGTAGCATGATAGTAACTGTTTTCTGATTACTTGTCTGATGGTATTTCTACTCTACTAGGCTGTACCTCTGGTAATCTTGGGCGATAAGCTACTATGATAAACATTCTTATGTTTGGATATGCTCGTCGTACATTCATGATGCTAATATCAATCTTATTTCCTGGTTATGTTGAAGATGACCATGTAGTTATATTAGTCTATTTGAGTTATTCTTTTTATACTTAGAAAAGGAATACCAGTGAGAAGCAGTAGATATAATGAAAATTGCATGAGCTTTAGAGTTAAACAGTTCTGAGTTTAAATCGTAGCTCCACTGCTAATTTAATATGTGCATGAAATTGTAGAGTTTGGTTTCCCTACGAAACTAAAAGGTATTATGTATCATTAAATCATTGATAAGAGTCTACTACAGCCCTTTCAATTTTCTAGATTCAAAAAAGTAGTAGCTATTGATTTTTTAGTATAACTTTTACAAATAATGCATTAAAATATGCACCCAATTATCTGTATTAAAAACCCCAAATAAATTCATGACCATTCTTTTTTCACTCCTTGTTACCCTGATGGGATTGAAAGTAGTCATTTCAAAACGACCTCCTTCCTCGGATCTCCAATATGCCATTATATTAGTTTGTACATAATCAGTACATACCTATTATGTTCAAAACATTGAATTAAATGCAGTGGGACTATAAAAATGAAACAAAATTTCTGAACTCAAAGAGTTTATAATCTGTAAGGAACACAGATGTATGAACAACTTAACTGTGTAAGTCAGAATGGGATAAGTACCATAAGAGAGGTATAAATAAAGTACAATGGGATCTCAAAAGTAGTAGCAGTTAATTCGGATCAAGAAGAGGTTGAAGGTGTTGTAAGGAAATGAGGAAAGGGGAAGATCCTGGAAAGCTTATTAGAGGAAGTGGTATTTTTGTTGAGCGTTAAAGAATTAGTGTATTTTCAATAAGTGGTGGAGGAGGCATTCAGAGTTCAGGGAACTGCTATAAGTACATGAGGCTTCAGGATCAGGAAAATTATGGTGGTAAAACTTCTGTGTAAAGCTGCATGCAGGGTTGATTATGTTCTGGGAGGAGGTTTATAGCTATTTTCATCACTGACTTTAACACTGGATTTAGTTTTGAGATAATGGTATCCAGTAATGGACCATGTGAGTAAATAATTAAGTGCTTTACAGTTTGTGATATCATTTTAAACAGATATATTAATTAAAACATATAATAAGCTTTTTCTTTAAGATTATTCTCTTACTATTTTCTAATTTCTAATTAGCCTTTCAGACTGAAGGGAAGTTATACTTAATATTGGATTTTCTCAGGGGAGGAGATGTGTTCACGAGATTATCTAAAGAGGTGAGTTTCTGTGTGTATTATTTTTACTGTATTTAAACAGAACTAAGAAAAATCATTTTTGTTCTTTTGTTAATTTCTTACAGAAATTTTAAATGGTAATTATTCTGCTTGTTTCATTACATAGTATCTAGTGGATGTCATAGTTAATGGCATTTTCTTTCTGCCTGTCATTTAGAACATCTCATTGTGCTGCTCATTATTCTTTTAGGCACAAGAACAATAAATAACTGGATGAAGTAGATAGGGGCAAGCCTAAGACTTTGGCTACTCAAGCCTCTGGGAGTAGTGTTTAATTTGTAAAAAAAAAAAAAATTTATGGAGGTATTATTGACATACCATAAACTGCACATATTAAAGTGTACAATTTGATAAATTTTGACATTTGTATTATGCCCGTGAAACCATGATCACCATCAAAATAATGAACATATCCATTACTCCCCAAAAGTTTTCTTGTGTCCCTTTTGTAATCCCTTCTACCCACCCCCACTGAATCTGCTCTCTGTCATTATTTGATTTGCATTTTTTAGGACTTTATGTAAATGGAATCATAAAATATGTACTCTTTTTTTGAGGAGGGGCCTGGATTTGTTAGTGAGGCATAATTATTTTGAAATTCATTCATGTTGTTCCATATATCAGTAGTTCATTCCTTTTTATTGCTGAGTAGTATTCCATTATATGGATATGCCACTGTTTATTCACTTGTTGATGGATATTTGGGTTGTTTGCAGTTTTGAATATTACCAGTAAAGCTGCTATTAACATTCATGTACAAGTCATTGTATGGACATATGTTTTCATTTCTCATGGGCAAATACCTAGGAGTATAATGATTGGGTCATATGCTTTAACTTTTAAAGATATTGCCAAACTATTTTCCAAAGTGGTTATACAATTTTCCCATTCCCACCAGAAGAGTATGAGAGTTCCAGTTGTTCCACATCCTTGCCAACACCTGGTATGGTCAGTCTCTTTTTTAATTTTGGATAGTCTAATAAGTATGTAGTGGCATCTTATTGTGGTTTTAAATTGCATTATCCTAATGACTAATTATGTTGAGCATCTTTTCATGTGCTTATTTGCCATCTATGTATCTTCTTTGGTAAAGTGTCTGTTTAAATCCTTTGCCCATTTTTATTGGGTTGTTTATTTTCTTATTATTGAGTTTTGAGAGTTCTTTATATATATTTTGGATATAAGTCCTTTATCGTATATGTTGCTGACAAATATTTTCTTCCAGTCTGTGGCTTCTTTTTTTTATCTCTCCTAATAGTTTATTTTAAAGAGCAGAAGTTCTTAATTTTAATGAAGCCTAATTTATATCTTTTCCTTTTATGAATTATATTTTTGGTATCCTATTTAAGGAATATTTGCCTGATCCCAGGTCATGAAGATTTTCTCCGGTGTTTTCTAAGGGATTTTATAGTTTCATGCTTAGGTTTATAGACAATTTTTAGTTTATTTTATGATTCTAGGCGTGTATTGAAGTCTGTTTGGGATATGGATATCCAATTGTTTTAACACCATCATTTGAACAGACTATCCTTCTTTCACTGAATTACCTTGCATTTTTATTGAAAATCAATTGGAATATATGTGTGGGTCTATTTCTGGACTCTGTATTCTGTGCCATTGATCTATTTGTCTATCGTCACTCTAATACCACACTGTCTTGATTACTGTAACTTTATAATATGTCTTGAAGTCAGAAAGTGGAAATCCTTGAGCCATGTTCTTTTTTTGCAAAATTGTTTTGTCTCTTCTAGGTCCTTTGCATTTCCATATCAATTTTAGAATCAGCTTTTTCACTTTCTACAAAATGTCCCGCTGAGATTTTGAATGCTATTGCATTGAATCTATTGACCAATTTGCAGAGAATTGACATTTTATAATACTGAGTCTTCTAATTCATGAACATGATATCTTTTTCCACTTATTTGGGTCTTCTTTAATTTCTATCAGCCATGTTTTGTAGTTTCCATTACACAGGTCTTGCACATCGTTTGTCAGATTTGTCTCTTAAGTAGTTCCTATTTTTTTAATGCTATTGTAAGTGAAATTGATTTCTTAATTTCAATTTCAAATTGGGAATACAGTTGATTTTTGTATATTGATCTCTTATACCACAACCTAGCTAAACTTGCTTATTACTTCGAGTAGCTGTTTTGGAGATACTGTAGGCTTTTATACAAAGACAATCATATTGTCTGTGAAAAAAGACTTAACAGTTCTTGATTTCCATTATGGTGGGTAATCTACTTTACTAAAGGCCAACTGATTTAATTGCATGTAACTACTCCATGAGGACTCCAGAAGGGACCAGTCCCTGGAGAAAGACATCATGCTTGGTAAAGTAGAGGATCAGCGAAAAACAGGAAGACCCTCAATGAGATGGACTGACACAGTGGCTGCAACAATGGGCTCAAGCCCAACAAAGATTGTGTGGATGGCGCAGGACCAAGCAATGTTTCATTCTGTTGTGCATAGGGTTGCTATGAGTCAGAACTGACTCAACGGCACCTAGTAAGAAATAACTCCATGACAGCACCTAGACTAGTGTTTGACCAAACAACTGGGCACCATAGCCTAGCCAGGTTGACACATAAATTTAACCTTCATTGTGCAGCGCTTGTCAACTTGGCACCCATACACATTAGTAGCCCTGCCAGAGTTGGGTTATAGTTTTCCATTGACTTAATCACAGGGCATGGTAGTACTAAGAGATGCTCTAAGGGAGCTTCTGTACTTCAGACATACTCTTCTTTACTTCCATTGTGTAATAACAGTCTAATTTCTCCTTGGTAATAGGATCAATAGTACCAGACAATATAGTAACTCCTTTATTTGCCTGTTGATTCAGAGGCATGAAGAGCCCAAAGTGGCCAGGTTGCATTTCTAACTTCCAGTTCGGTGGAGTCATTGTCTCCTGGTGGAAGCATTTCTCTTTTTGGAATTAAGACCTCTAGACCAGGAGAGCATAGGTTCATGGTGACAGGAAGCAAACATTTTGCCAGTGGATCACTAGGAGGAATAGTAAGTGGTTACCACTCCTGTTTCCACCCCTTTATCCTGATCCCATGAATCCTGGCTATGGGAGAAACAGCACCTTATATTAGATGCTGATTTAGAGCACATGAAACCTCCTGGAGACCATTACCACCTAGCTGGCACAGTAATTGAGTTTTCAAAAGGCCATTCCACCATTCTATAAAGCCAGCTGCTTCAGGATGATGGGAAACATGGTAAGATCAGTGAATTCTATGAGCATAGGCCCATTGCCACACATTATTTGCTGTGAGGTGGGTTCCATAATCCGAGGCAGTGCTGTGTGGAATACCATGATGGTGGTTAAGGCATTCTGTAAGTCCACAGATGGTAGTTTTGTGGAAGCCTTGCATGTAGGGAAGGCAAATCCATATCTAGGGTGTCTATTCCAGTAAGAACAAAACACTGCCCCTTCTATGATGGAAGTGGTCCAGTGTAATCAACCTGTTTCCACATTGCCGGCTGATCACCCCGAGGGATGGTGCCATATTGAGGACTTAGTGTTTGTTGGTCTCTTCTGCTGGCAGATTGGGCGCTCATCAGTGGCTGTAGCCAGGTCAGCCGTGGTGAGTGAAAGTCCGTGTTGCTGAGCCCATGCATAACCTCCATCCCTACAGCATGGCCACTTTGTTCTTGAGCCCATTGGGCAAGGCCAGGAGTGACTGGGAAAAGAGGCTAATTGGTATCCACAGAGCACGTCATCCTATCCACTTGATTGTTAAAATCCTCCTCTGCTGAGGTCACCCTTTGGTGAGCATTATGGGACACAAATAACTACATTTTTTGCCCGTTCAGAGAGGCCTATCCACATACCTCTTCCCTAGACCTCCTTGTCACCAATTTTTCCACCATGTTCCTTCCACGTCCCTGAACATCCAGCCAAAGAACTGGCCACAGCATATGAATTGATACATACTCATACCTCTGGCTATTTCTCTTTCCAAGTGAAACAAATAACCGGGTGCACTGCTCAAAGTTCTGACCACTATGAGGATTTCCCTTCACCACTGCCCTTCAGGAAAGTCCCAGAAAGGGGCTTTGTGCTGTAGTGTTCACTTTTGAGTGATGCCTGCATATTGCAGTGAACCGTCTGTAAACTAGGCCTGAGTTTTCTCTTCCTCAGTAAACTGATTTTAGGGAACTCCTCATGAGGCTGTAAGTGCAGGATGGGAGAGAGAAAGTAATGTAGCAGGAGTGGGGATGATGGGCTTTTGGGACACTTCCTCATGTAACTTATTTTTGCCTTTAGGGCCTTCTCTAGACCAGTCGTGTATATACCACCTCCATTTGATGATGAAGTGCTGCTGTGCATGTCCAAATTTATGACCTTGTGGATAAGACAACATCCAGTTAATGATGGCCAGCTCAGATTGCATGGTAATTTTGTGGCCCATGGTTAAAGATTCAGTCTCTACTAAGGGCCAGTAGCAAAGACAAAAGCTGTTTCTCAAAAGGAGAGTAGTTGTCTACAGAGGATGGCAGGGCGTTACTCCAAAATCCTAAGGGTCTGTGCTGTGATTCACCAGTAGGGACCTGCCAAAGACTCCAAACAGCATCTTTATCCACCACTGACATTTCAAGCCAGATCATATGGCCCTAGTTAGTGAAAGAACAGCTTGTGTGGTAGCCCAGACCTGTTGTAGAGCCTTCTCTTATTCTTTGCTTCACTCAAAACTAGCAGCTTTCTGGGCCACTTGGTAAATGAGGTGGAATAGCACACCCAAATGAGGAATATGATACCTCCAAAATCCAAAGAGGCCCACTAGGTGTTGTTCCTCCTTTTTGTTGTAGGAGGGGCCAGAATCAACAACTTATTCTGCACCTTAGAAGGGATTTCTCAACATGCCCCAAACCACTGGATGCCTAGAAATTTTACTGAAGTTGAAGGCCCCTGAGTTTTTGTTGAGTTTATTTCCCACCCTCAGGCATGCAAATGTCTTACCAGTATGTCTAGAGTAGTTGCTACTTCTTGCTTACTAGGTCCAATCAGCATGATGGTATGAAAGTAAAGTAGTAGCATGATGTTTTGTGGAAGGGAAAGGTAATCAAATCAAGGTCCCTGCAGATTAAATTATGACATAAGGATGGAGAGTTGATATACTTCTGTAATAGGACAGTGAAAGTATATTACTGGCCTCACCAGCTGAAGGAAAACCACGTCTGGTGATCTTTACTAACAGGAATCTAGAAAAAGAGCATTAGCTAGATCAGTAACTTCGTACCAGGTACCAGGAGATGTGTTAATTTTCTCTTATCAGTGAAACCACATCTGGAACAGCTGCAGTTGAAGTCACCACCTGGTTAAGTCTACGGTAATCCACTGTCACTACAAGGTCCATCTGTTTTCTACATGGGCCAAATAGGCAAGTTGAGTAGGTATGTAGAAGAAATCACACCTCCTGCACCTTTGAAGTCCTTAATGGTGGCACTGATCTCTGCAGTCCCTCCAGGAATGCAGGATTGCTTTTGGTGTACTATTTTCCTAAGTAGTGGCTTCCACTTGGTCTTTGCTACCATAATAGCCTTCACTCCATATGCCAGGGAACCAATGTGGGGATTCTGCTGGTTGCTGAGTGTGTCTATTCTAATTATGCATTGTGGAACTGAGGAAATCACTACAGGATGGGTTCATGGATCCACTGGACCCACTGTCAGAGGGACCTGAGCTGTAATTCCATCGATCACTTGATGTGGGCAATTTGTGTCTTCTCTCTTTTTGTCCTGCTTAACCTGACTAGAAGTTTTACAAATTCTATTGTTCTTCTCAAAGAATCAGCTTTGGTGTTTTGGTTTATTGATTTTCTCTATTGGATTTCTTTTTTTAATTGTACTTTAGATGACAGAGCAAGTCAGTTTCTCATTTAACAATTAATACACATATTGTTTTGTGACATTGGCTACCAACCCCATGGTGTGTCAACACTCTCTCCTTCTCAACCTTGGGTTCCCCATTACCAGCTTTCCTGTCCCCTCCTGCCTTCTTGTCCTTACCCCTGGGCTGGTGTGCCCATTTAGTCTCATTTGTTTTATGGGCCTGTCTGATCTTTGGCTGAAGGGTGAAGCTCAGGAGTGACTTCAGTACTGAGTTAAAAGGGTCTCTGGGGGTCTGTTGTATTTCTGTTTTATATTTCATTATTTTCAGTTTTGAGTGTTATTATTTCCTTTCTTCTCCTTCCTTTGGAGCCCTGGTGGCGCAGTGCTTAAGAACTTGGCTGCTAACCAAAAGGTTGGCAATTTGAATCTACCAGCCACTCCTTGGAAACCCTATGGGGCAGTTCTACTCTGTCCTGTAGGGTTGCTATAAGTCGGAATCAACTCAACAGCAGCGGGTTTGGGTATTTTTGTTTTTTGGTTCTCCTTACTTTGGGTTTCACTTGCTTTTTGTTTTTGGTTTCTTAGAGGCCAAAATTATTGATTTGAGAACTCTCTTCTTTTCCAGTGTAGGAGTTTAGTGTTATAAAATTTCCCTCTGAGTACTGTTTTAGTGTCATCATATTTTTTTTTAATTAGTGTTGGCTTGATATATCTTTTTCCATCATTTTACTTTAACCTGTTTGTGTCTTTATGTTTAAAGTGAGTATCTTGAGGCAGCATATAGTTGCCCTTCCTTTTATCAAATCTGAAAATCTTATGCTTTTTAATTGTTGTGTTAGACTTTTTTACATTTAATGTGATTATTGATAGAGTCGGGTTTAAATCTGCTGTTTGCTTTCTATGTGTTTCTATGTGTTTCTTTGTCCTCTTTTTTTTGCCTTCTTTTCAATTCATTTTTTTATAATATTTTGTATATGTTGATGGATTGTTACATATAACATTTTGTTGTGTTATTTTAGTAATTGCTTTAGGATTTATAGTATAAATCTTTAACACTGGGGTCAGCAAACTATGGCCCTTAGGCCAAATCTAGCCAGTCACCTGTTTTGTTAATAATGTTTTATTAGAACACAGCTACACCCACTTACCATTTGTATTTCAGTGGCAGAGTTGTGTAGTTGCAGCAGAGACTGTAAAGTTTGGAAACCTGAAAATATTTACTATTTGGCCCTTTACAGAAAAAATTCACTGGCCCCTGTTTTAACTCATCCCTGTCTATTTTCAAGTGATATTATAGTACTTCATGTGTAATGTAACAACCTTACAGCAGTATACTTTAATTTCTCACTTCCCTGCCTTTGTGCTTTTCCTTTATTACGTTTTGCAATACATTATTGTTATTTTTGCTTTAAGTAGTCAGTTATCTTTTAAAGAGATTCAAATAATAACAAAAAAAAGTCTTTTATATCATCTATGTAGTGTCATTTTCTTCTGCTTAAAGAACTTCCTTTAACATTTCTTGTTGAACAGCTCTGCTGGTGATCAGTTCTTTTAACTTTTTTTTTGGTATGCAAAAGTCTTTATTTTGCTTCTGTTTTTGAAAGTTATTTTCACTGGATCAGGAATTCTAAGTTGACCATTTTTGTCTTTCAGTACTTTAATGCTGTTGCTCCACTATCTTCTCACTTGCATTGTATGGATTAAAATCTTCTGTCTTTTGTCTTTGTTCCTCTGTAGACAATGTGTCTTATTGTCTTTGCCTTCTTTTAAGGTTTTCTCTTTATCATTGGATTTAAGCAATTTGAATATGATCTGCTTTGGTATAGTTTTCTTTATGTTTTGTGTGTTTGGGATTCATTGACTGGGAACCGTGGGCTTACAGTTTTCATCAAATTTGGAAAATTTACTTTCATTATTTCTTCAAATATTTTTTCTGTCTCTCCCTTTCTTTCTTCTCATTACCAGTCTTAAATATATATATATATATATATATATGTATGTATGTATCTATACATATATGCATATATGTTGTTACTAGGTGCCATCGAGTTGGTTCCGACTCATAGCAACAATATGTACAACAGTGTGAAACACTGCCTGGTCCTGCACCATCCTCACAATCTTTGCTATGTTTGAGCCTGTTGTTGCAGCCACTGTGTCAGTCCATCTCGTTTAGGGCTTCCTCTTTTTCGCTGACCCTGTACTTTACCAAGTATGATGTCCTTCTCCAGGGACTTGTCCCTCCTGATAACATGTCCAAAGTAAGTGAGGTGAAGTCTTGCCATCCTCGCTTCCAAGGAACATTCTGGCTGTACTTCCTCCAAGACAGATTTCTTCATTCTTCTGGTAGTCCATGGTATATTCAGTATTCTTCACTAATACCATAATTCAAATGAATCAATTCTCATATATGTATATGAAAAGGAGGAAGCCCTTCAACGAGATGGACTGACACAGTGGCTGCAACAATGGGATGAGACATAGCAAAGATCGTGAGGATGGTGCAGGACCAGGCAGTGTTTCGTACTGTTGTACATAAGGTCACTATGAGTCAGAACCAACTCGATGGCACCTAATACACACACAAACACATACACAAACACACACATTCACAGATGTATATATGTATGTATGATTTCTTAAAGTTGTCTCAGTTCACTGATAAACTGATAATGTTTGTTTTTTTCAGGGCTTTCTCTCTCTCTCTGTCTCATTTTGATAATTTTCGTTGTTCTGTCTTTACATTCATTAATCTTCTGCAATATCCAATCTTTCCTTAATCCCATCCGTTACATATTTATTTACAGACGTTGTAGTTTTTATCTCTAGAAGTTGATTTGCCTCTTGTTTTTACTTCTTTCTTGTTTCTACTTAGCATGCTAAATCTTTTCTCTATCTTCTTGAACATACGAAATACAGTTATAAAATTTAAAATATACTTTTCTACTAATTATATCATTTTTGTCGTTTCTGGGTTTATCGAGATTAATTGATTTCTCATTATGGGTCTTATTTTCCTACTTCTTTACATGCATGGTAGTTTTTTATTGGATGGCAGATATTGTGAATTTAATTTTTTACATGCTATTTTTTTATTTATAAATTGTATTGAGCTTTGTTCTGGGATGTGATTACATTTCTTAGAAACACCTTGATCTTTTTGGTTTGTTATGTGGGTTTGTTGTTTGGAAACAGAACAGCATTTAGTCTAGGGTTAAAGTTTCCTCAATACTATAGCATGACCCTTCTTAGTACTCTAACAAACACACTGTGAACTGTGAGGTTTTTTACTTTAGCTTGTGGGAGTGGGCCTATCGTGGTCCTTTGTGAACTCTGCGGATTCATTGTTTCCTTTTCTTTTTTCATTATGGTAAGTATATGTGTAAAGAAAATTTTTGTCATTTTAATATTTCTTACATGTACAATTTAGTGACATTAATTACATTCATCCTACTGTTCAATCATTGCCATTTTCCATTTCCAAACCTTTCTGTTACCCCTAACAGAAGCTCAGTGTTCCCTAATCATCAGTGAGTCCCTCTTTCCCCCTCCTTACCACCCATCCTTGGTAACCACTAATAAACTTTGGTTTGTATATACTTTTCTATTCCAGATAGTTCATATAAGTGGAATCATACAATATCTGTCCTTTTGAGACTGATTTATTTCACTAAGCATAATGCTTTTAAAGTTAATCTATGTTGTAGCATGTATCAGGACTTCATTTCTTTATGAGTGGTTAATATTCCATTGTTGTACATACCATATTTTGTTTATCCACTCATCTGTTGACTGACATGTAGGCTATTTCTACCTTTTATACATTGTAAATAGTGCTGCATTGAACATTGATGTACAAGTGTCAATTTACATTTCTGCTGTCAGTTTTTTGGGGGTATATACCTAGTGGTGGAATTGCAATGGCAATTCTATGTTTAACTTTTTGAAGAACTGCCAAACTGTTTTTCACAGTGACTGTACCTTTTTACAATCCCATCAGCAGTAGGTGAGGGGTCGGATTTCTCCACATCCTCACCAACACCTGTTGTTTTCTGCCTTTTTTTTTTTTTTTAAATCATAGCGGATTGTTCTTTCTTTTAATCTTTTTGGATTGCTCTTTTCCTGGACTCACGTAGATCCTCAGATCCATACCTGGCAATTTTTTGATTGAATGACAGACATTGTGAAATTTACCTTGGTAGGTGTTGGGAATTTTGTATTCCTATAAATTGTTGAGTTTTGTTCTAGAATGTGGTTAAGTAACGTGGAATTAGTTTGATCCTTTCAGGTATTTCTTTTAAATTTTGCTAGTCTGGAACAGAGGAGCATTTGGCTGAGGGTTAATTTTGTTCCACTAACTGATGTAAAACCCCTCTAAATACTCTATCCAATGCCCTGGGAATTATGAGGATTTCTGCTCTGCCTGGTAGGAATAGGAACTATTCTTGTCCTTGTGTTAGTTTCGTGGATTGTTCCCTCAAATCCTTTCAGTTAGTTCTTTTCCAGGTTTTGGGTAATTTATTCACTCACATGCACTGAGCATTGCTTTGCTGAATACTTTAGGGGGACTGTCTACATATCTCAAGAATTCTCTCTCTGTGCATTTCTCTCTTCTCTGGTACTCTATCACTAGACTCAGCTCTGACTCTTCAACTCAGGAAGTCTTCTGGGCTACACCTGACTTAGCCCTCTTTGCAATGCTGCATAGAAACTCTTCCCAGGTAGTAAGCTAAGGCAATTGTAGGGCTCACCTCATTTGTTTCACTGTCCTTTGTTGCCTGATGTCCACTGTCTTGAAAAGTGTTGTTTAATATATTTTGTCCTGTATTTTAGTTGTTTCAGGTGGGAGATTAAATCATGTCTCTGTTTATTTCATTTTGTCTTGAAGTGGTAGTCTGGGAGTAGCATTTTAATTGGGTAATAGTGGTTCAACATCTTCCAGAATTTAAAATGGTGAGTGTGGGGGAACTGTGGTTGAATCCCAGAACTCTAGAACTTGCTATGAAAAGGAATAGTGTAGTTCTGGGATGCTAGTCAGTGCTTAAGTGGCTAAGGTCTCTGGCTTATATCTGTCTACCTCCAGTGCAGAATGTGCCATGCATGAGCATAGACTGTGATCTTGGTATATTGTTCATTTTAGAACAGAATTCAGTGTGTAGTAGGGTATATCTAGAACCCTTCCAAGGAATGTCTTTAAAGGACTTTTGTAAAAGCTGGTCTCCAGGCATAGAAGAACAACAGTAAAACAAGGCTGAAACATTCATGATTTCTTGTGTTAGATTCTAAAAGTATCAAGAATGTGTTTGAGAAATACTTACTTGTAGTCATTTCTAATTTTTTTTTAAACTCTTCAGACCTCCATTCTCGATGTGGGACTATCTAAACCCATACTAGCACAGAGATGCAGTCAGTAAGTTTTGATTCCTAAATCTGGAATATTAGGTAAGAGCAAGCATTTTAAATGCATTTCCCAAAAGGCAATAAATTAGTATATTTGTCAAATAGGCTTTTAAAAATTTATATAAAGGTTACTTCTATAGACAGCCTTTTAATAAGTAGTAGTTTATTTATTATACTTCACTTGTGTGTAAAAATATTATTATTTTTGAAGCATCCAGAATGAGGGCTTATTCTTTATGCCTTAGAAAAAGACTTTAAAAATACAATTTTTGTGTTAAAAATTCGTAATATATGTGATAGATATATTTATTTCCTCACAGGACAAAATATATGACATAACGCAAGGCATTGGACATCATATGTATGTATGTGTGTACATGTGTCTGTACACACACACACACACACATTTTAAAGTAAAAAGTACCTCCCTAAATTTCTCTCCCCCAGAATACACAAATACACATACCTCTTAAGCCATGCCTTACTTTGATAATATCAAGAAAATATAGTGGTTGACTATTGCTGTGAAGCTGTCAGTTCTTCCAGAGTGAATTTGTAGTCTTAACAAAATTAGAAAGAGAGTCCTAATAGGAATTTTTGTTTGGAATTGACAGACTGATTTTACAGTTTATCTGGAAAAGTAAACAAGTGAGAACTAAGAAATTTTAAAAAATAAAAACACCCTACCCTTGCCCTGAAACCCATAGCTGTAGAGTTGATTCCGACTGATAGAGACCCTATAAGACAGGGTAGAGCTGCTCCACAGAGTTTCCAAGGCTGTAATCTTTAAGGAAGCAGATTGCTGCATCTTTCTCCCATGGAGCGACTGGTGAGTTTGAACTGCCAGCTTTTTGGTTAGCAGCCAAGAGATTAACCACTACACTGCCAGGGCTCCTACCTTTCCCTACTACTTGTTTAGAACTTTATGAAGCTGCTATCAGCAAGATATCATAGTATCAATACAAGATTAGACACATACTGTATGGCTCACGAATATCATGGCATATATGACTTACCACATATTATTATGATAAAGGAAAATCATAACTCAGTCAAAAAGAGATTGATTGTTCAGTAAATAGTATTCAAGAAATTGGCTAGATATTTCAGAAAAAAATTGTTTTAAAGCATCATCTCTACCATATATGAAAATACATTCCACTTACATTAAAGAGCTAAATCTTGAAAAACAGTTATCCTATAAGAAAATACTGAATATTTAGTTGACTAATGGGAAAATATTTTCAGCTAATATGATGGAGAACTCACTTTTTTAATATTTAAAAAGCTTGTACCAATTGATAAAACAGTAAGTCAATAATAGAAAATAGGCAAAATATTTACTTGATAATTCATGAAAAAATAGAACAACCAGGTGATATTAAAACAATGTTCAGTCTAAGAATTAAAATTTAAAACAAAATTGGTAACCTTTTTATATCAAATTTGAAAAGTTTATTTAAGGGTAATATTCAATTCTATTATGGATGTGGTAAGACAAATGCTTTCATAACCGCTGTTGGGAGTAGAAATTATTGTAATCTTTTTGGAAAATAAATTTTTGCTGTATATGTCAAGAACGTTTATAATGATTTATGCTCCTTGACCCAGTATTTTTCTGTTATGTTTCTTAAAATTTTATTCTAAGGAGAAATCATAAATGTCAGTAAAGTTTTATGCATATCACAGAGTTATTTAAAATAGTGCAAAACTGAAACTAGCCTAAATGTCCAGAAGGGGGAATGTTTAGGTAAATTACAGTGAATGAGTATGGTTGATATTGTGCAGCTGTTCAAAACAGTGTTTCTAAATAAGTTTTAAAAGATATGGGAAAATGTTTATGATGTAATATTAAGTGAAAGAAAAGGAGACCACTAAATAATATATATAGTATGACCTCAGCTCTGTTAAAACACACACACATACATATACATAAATGAACAATTTGAAGAACAGACAACTAAAGATTAGCAGTGCTTATTTCAGGGTACTAGAGTTTTGGATGATTCTTATTTTTGAGGGGAGGGGATATATGGGTAGGATGAATAATGATTAGAGAAGTATTTTTGAGAATAAACCTAAAACTTCAAAAAAAGTTTTATCATAGCATATGGCAGAAGGAGTTTCTGGGGAAGAGGTAGTTCTTATGAACAAGTACAAAACCCACAGCCCAACCAGTTACCGTCAAGTCGGTTCCAACTCGTGGTGGCCACATATGTGTCAGAGTAGAACTGTGCTCCATAGAGGTTTTACTGGCTGAGATTTCAGAAATAGATTGCCAGGCCTTTCTTTTGAGGCACATATGGATGGAATCGAGCTTCCATCTTTTCAATTAGCTGCCAAGTGCACTAACTGTTTACACCACGCAGAGACTCCAGGGACAAGTATAACTGAGTTTAAATCCTAGGTCTGCTTCTTACAAGCCTATATTTTTTGAGCAAGTTACTTAACCACTCTGAATCTGCTTCTAGATATGTGAAATGGTGATAATACCTACTTCATAGGGGTGTTTGTAAGATTATAACATAATGAATATAAACTGCCTGGCACATAATTAATTGAACCTGGCACTTAATGGCTACTTAGTAAGTTTTTTCTTCGCCTTCTTCATGAGACAGCTTCATGACGAGATGATAGGTTTTCCATAGACTGTGACCTAGGCAAAGTTCCTTCCTTAGCTTAGAATTTCAAAAGATTTTTATTTACGTTTTTTTTTTGTGTGTGTGTGTGTGTGTGTGCTAGCTCTCAGTGAATATTTTGATTATCCTTCCTCAAAAGTTAAATAAGAAATGTTTTTGTTTTTAATAAAGTCTCAAGTGAAAATAATGTTCTTATACTTTTACCATTATTGTATTCAAAAGAACTTTCTTGAAACTTGGGTAATGAACAATCTTTTTCTATAGATCACTTTTAAAAGTAGATAGGATGTGGAAAGTTATCTTTACTTATGCTCTGCAGTTTTACTAGTAGCCTTAATCTGTAGTGTATAATGCAGTGAACATAACTCCAAATGGGCAGGTGGGTTGTAAAATCTTTATGATATTTTATTCGGATTTTGAGCCTTCCCAATAACCAAGGGTTTCATTTTTTAATGAAAATAGCTAATTTCTAGAAAAATGTTTTTGCCAATCTGAAGCCCTTGAAAAATCTTGAAAATTACAGCTAATGGTTGAGTAGTACCCAATGGTGTATTTAAATTAACACTCATTTATGAAATGAATATAGGCATAAGCCTATAATAATAATAACTCATAATTGCATGCATAACATTTCACAGATTACAAAGCTTCCCCTCCTCCCATAATCTAGTTTGATTCTCACAAGAACCTTGTTAGGAAGATACAGAAAATGCTATTATCCCTATCTTACAGATTTAGAAACTGAGACTCAGTGCTAAGTGACTTGTCTAAGGTTACACTGCTAATTCTCATTCCAAGTCCAGTGCTTTTTTCACTTCATCATAGCAGCTCAATTCTCAAGCCCAAAAATGTTGAGGAATACAGTGCCAATGAACTCATATACTTCACTAGCAGATGAGGCCTGGAACAACCCTTGAGGTCAGAAATGAGTTTAGAATTGTGTATAGTACTAGGATTACTAATTTAACAACTTGTATTTGTATATTAGAAGCTTTGAGTTAGTAGAGCCGCTAAAAGTAAAATTTGTAAGAAGTGATAGTAGACAGTGAAAGACAAAATAGTAGAAATAGTGGAATTATCAGCTCTAAAACAAAATGTTCTATATACTTCAAATATATAGGGAATCACTATATTTTAGCAGAGTACTAAAATCGATTTTGGTATTATGGCATTTAGTCATTTAAAAAAAGGTAAATCCTTTACAGTGATTCAATGTAAGAACGTATGCAAACTATATACTATTTAGGAAGATTTACATTAAAAATGGTTAATATTGAAGAAGTGGATTCTTAATGAAGTTAGTTTCATCTATCTAGAAACCTTACTTCTCTGGTATACCCTGTAATTATGCCAGCAGATAATAATTTGTTATGCATATTTTGTTATTATTTACCTAGCTTTATATGTCCACTGGTTTTTAAAAAAGTAAATTTTTTAAATATTCACTATTTGAAAGAAATATCAAATGATAAATTATTATTTCATTCTAGGTTCTGTTTACAGAGGAAGACGTGAAATTCTACCTCGCAGAACTGGCCCTTGCTTTGGATCATCTGCACCAATTAGGAATTGTATATAGAGACCTGAAGCCAGAAAAGTAAAGCTGTATTCTCCTCTTGTACCCCTGTTGTCTGTACTTCTTTAACTACTGTTGGCATTCTCTACTAAGTCATTTATTTTAAAGATTATGTGAAATTATATATGAATTACATAACTATATGAAATTTATTCATAAAAAGTAATCTTCATACATCCATCGATTTTAAATTAATTAAAAAATTTCTGATGTGTCAAATAGATATTGACCTATTGTAAGTTTATGATGTTTTTTATGTAAATGTTTCACATAAACTATTATATTACATCTTATTTAATGTGAATTTTGATTTCCAGCATTTTGCTTGATGAAATAGGACATATCAAGTTAACAGGTATGTATATTTTCTTATCATACCTTAAGAGACCAGTGTTTTATATCTTTCTTTATTTTAGTATATATTTTTAAGCCTGTTTTCTTTCTTTCTTGGTTTGATTTACATTTTATTTATTGATTTTAGTGAACTGAAGTTCACTTGAAGGTTAGATAAGTCTCAATATATTCTAATTGTAATTTAAAAAATATATACAGTATAGTCACTATTCTATTTAAGAAATGACATTTGGTTTTCTAGGTAAGGTATATCATCTTAGATTCAGTCTATACTGAATGATTTATTGTAAGTAGTCATAACATTTGAAATATAGTGTATTGTAAACTTTTAAACCATGAATTTCACAATCAGAAGTTTATTTTGCTTTTTATTTGTAAATACATTTATTTTATTCTGTTTTGTTTATTGAGAGTGTACTATGTATAACACACTGTGTTAATTCTCACAGCACTCTTAGACTTAAAGTATCCTTATTATACAATTTTTTAAAAGAATTCTTTATTTTGAAATAATTATAGGCTCACAAGAAGTTGCAAAAATAGTACATAGAAGTCTTGTGTACACATCACCGAGCTTCCCCCAATGGTGACATTTTACAAAACTGCAGTATTTTATCAAATGAAGGAAATTGATTGGTACAGTACAATTAACTGCACTATAGACTTTGATTTCACCAGTTTTTGACGTATTTATTTTTTATATGTCTTTGTGTATAATTCTATGACAGTTTGTCATTTATATAAATTTATATATCATGACCACATCAAAATACAGAACTATTCTACAACCACAAAGGAACTCCCTTGTGCTGCCGCCTTATAGTTATGCCCTTTCTACCTTTTCTTAACTCCTGGCAACCACTTACCTGTTCCACATCTCTCTAATTTCACCATTTAGTGAATGTTATATGAATAAAATGATACAACTGTTGCACTCCTAGGCATTAATCCTAGAGAAATGAAGACTTATATTCAAACCAAAACCTGTGCATGAATGTTCATGGTAGCTTTATTTATAGTAGCCCAAGACTGAAAAAGACCCAAATGTCCTTCAAAGAGTTAATGGTTAAACAAACGTGGTACATCCATACAATGAAATACTACTCAGCCATTGAAAGGAACAAACGGTTGATGTATCCATCCTGCAGCTTGAATGGATCTCAAAGGAATGATACTTAGAGAAAAAGCCAATCTCAAAAGGCTACATATGTTTTAAATAAATAGTAAAGTCTGTATTTTATGATCAGAATGTTAAAAGAGAACTAAAATGAAGATGTGGTCTTTACAGAAAATTTCAGATGAAAACAAAAAAACCAAACCTGTTGCCATCGAGTCGATTCTGACTCATAGTGACCCTATAGGACAGAGTAGAACTGCCCCACAGGGTTTCCAGGATTGGCTGGTGGATTTGAACTGCCAGCCTTTTGGTTAGCAGCTGAATGCTTAACCACTCTGCCGCCAGGACTCCTAAGTTGCTTTAGATTCCTCAGTATACTGCTTCAATGTAAAAATAACGTATCAAGCTGCTACCTTGAAAGATGAAACAGATATGACAAAATTCCAGTAAATTTTAGTGAATCTTATTGAATCGTAGCCTGATTCCCTTTTTAAGAAATTATATGAGTTCAAAGGAATTGGAAGCAGAGGAGGAAAAGAAAAAAATATGAAAAGATAACAATAGAGTTTTGAGACTATATAATGTCTACTTTTTATTTTACAGCAATTGAACTTTAATTGCGAAGCTAATTTATTATTCAATTTCTTTCATATTTTTCTTAATAAATTATAATTTTTTTGGTAAAGAATGAGAAAGGAAAATGAGAAAAAGAAAAAGAGCAGAATAAAACATACCTATATCTCTCTTCTACATTAAGGTTAATTAAGTGAATAATCATGTCGTCGTTTTATATTTAGTCTTGTAATTTGATTAAATTCTTCAAGTTATGCAACCATTCTCTCTGCCTTTCTCCCAATTATACCACCACCATTAACATAAACTCAATGCCCCTGAGCAAAAGTTCCCCCTCCCTCCCACCTCTGGTAACCACCATATATAATATTTGTCCTTTGGGGAGTGACTTATTTCACTCAGCATTATGTTTTCAAGGTTCATCCATGTTGTAGCATCCATCAGGATTTCATTTCTCTTTATGGCTAAGTTCCATCTTATGTATGTACCACATTTTGTTTATCCATTCATCTGTTAATGAATATTTTGGTTGTTTTACTTTTTGGCTATTATGAATAGAGCTTCAAGGAACATTGCTGTACAAGTAGTTGTTTGAGCCCATGCTTTCAGATCTTTCATGTCCTAGTTAGGTGTCCTAGTTATCTAGTGCTGCTATAACAGAAATACCACAGGTGAATGGCTTTAACAAAGAGAAATTTACTGTTTCACAGTTTAGGAGGCTAGAAGTCCAAATTCAGGGTTCCAGATCCAGGGGGAAGGCTTTCTCTCTCTGTTTGCTCTGGGAGAAGGTCCTTTTCATCAGTCTTCCCCTACTCTAGGAGTTTCTCAGTGCAGGAACCCAAAGTCCAAAGGACGCGCTCTGCTCCCGGCACTGCTTTCTTGGTAGTATGAGGTCCTTCATGTCTCTCTGAACACTTCTCTCTTTTATATCTCAAAAGAGGTGGCTTAAGACACAAACTAATCTTGTAGATTGAGTCCTGCCTCATTAGCATCATAGAGGCACGATTTACAACACATAGGAAAATCACATCAGATGACAAAATGGTGGACAATCACACAATACTATGAATCATGGCCTAGCCAAGTTGATACACGGTTTTGGGGGACACAATTCCATCCATAACATTCCACCTTTGGCCCCCAAAAATTCATGTCCTTGCCACATGTAAAACACATTCAGCCCATCGTATCATAGCAAGTGTTAAATCAACTCCAAGTCCAAAATCTCATCTTCTGCAAAATTCTTCTTCATCTGTGAAATCTAGAATACAAGTTACCTGCTTCCAAAGTACAGTGGTGGAACAGACACATGGTAGACATTTCCATTACAAATGGGAGAAATCGGAGGGAAAGAAGGGATGACAGGCACCAAGCAAATCAGCATAACACATTACATTAGCTCTCAAGGCTTGAAAATAATCCTCTGTTCTCTGAGACCATTTACACAATGGCCCTGCCCTCCAGACTCTAAGTATTCACCGCACTCTCCAGATTCTGAGTGGAGGCCCCTCAGCCCTGGGCTTCAGCTCCACCTTCCAGGACCACTGGAACAGCACCTTGGCTCCTTCACATTTGGGTGGCCTCATTCTCCTAGTCCATGTGAGTGGCAAATTCACACTTTGAGACCCCAGAGGTCATGGTCCTACCCTTTGAGACTAAGGCAGCTCTGCTTCCTGGTTCCTTGATGCCTCAGCCGATTGGGCCTCACCGTCCACATCTGCCCTGCTGTGGCAAGTGTTCCAAAGCTCTTTTTGCTCCACTGATAAGTGCTTGAAGGCACCCTACTCCACCTGTAAACTTCAGTCAGAAGGCACTCAGCTTTCTTGCTCTGAGGGTCTGCAAGCCTAGCTCCACCAATAAGTGCTCGGAGGCACCCCATTCCTTCTGGAAGCTTCCTGCACGAAGGCTCTCAGCTCTCTGGCTCACGCTGGTCTCCTGGTTCTGCTGCTGCTGTTTCTCTGTTGCTGCTTCTTGCTGTCTACACCTTCCGTAGTGTAACAGCTCTCTTTACTTCCTTCTGAATCCTCACCAGTATTGTCTCTGATGTCCATAATTCCACCAACAGTCCCTTCAAGGCAATCTAGGCTTTTACTATTAGACACTTAAAAACTCTTCCAGCCTCGGCCCTTTTACAGTTTCAAAACCGCTTCCACATTTTAGGTATCTGTCAGAGCAGCACCTTACTCTTCCAGTATCAAATTCTGTCCTAGTTATCTAGTGCTGCTATAACAAAAATACGACAAGTAGATGGTTTCAACAAAGACAGATATATTCTCTTACAGTTTAGGAGGCTAGAAGTCCAAAGTCAGGGTGCCAGCTCCAGGGAAAGGCTTTCTCTTTCTGTTTTCTCTAGGAGAAGGTCCTTGTCATGAGTCTTCCCCTGATCTAGGAGTTACACAGCACAGAACCCCAGGTCCAAAGACACAGCCTAATCTTGTAGATTGAGTGATGCCTCATTAACATAACTTCGCTGATCCCACCATATTAGCATCATAGAGGTAGGATTTACCAGCACATAGGAAAATCACATCAGATGACAAAATGGTGGACAGTCACATAATACTGGGAATCATGGGCTAGCCAAGTTGCTACACATTTTTGGAGGACACAATTAAATCCATAACATTAGGTATTTCAGAATACCTAGGAGTGGGATTGTTGGGTAATTTAAGAATGTCTTGTGTAGGCAGGATCTTCCCCAGTGTGCTTACGTTTATGCAGAATAATCTTATAAGAGGGACAATACCTTTCTTTTCTCCTGTCCTTTAAAAATCTTCCACACAAAAGGAATAGACAAATGTTTAGCAGACCACTCTGGAGTGGCAGTAGAATATTGAAAGACTGCTGGTATGACTTTGTGCTTTGAGTCTTACTGACCTCATATTGAGATTATGGTTGGAAAGCAGCAGATTGGCAGAATGAGAGAGAATATCCCAAAATATATGCATACTTACTAGTATATTCTTATACTGTCCTTGTGACTTACTTTTTTCCAGAAATCACCCCTCATATTTATAAAAACTAACTATGTAATATGGCTTTCTTGTTTTAGAAAAAAATGTTTGCTCATAATACCCCATTAAAAAATATAAATTGAATGCAGAATTGATTTCAACTGTGCTTACAGTAGTATATTTTCTGAGGAACATAATCCATGGGATATTGCTATAGAGGGAAGAGAAAATGTACAATGGCAGAAATTTAAATCACATAATATTTGATCTGAATAAGAGAAGAAAAATATATGTAAGAAAATAACTTTTAAGTCATTTTAAGGTTATTTGCAAATCATTGAGCTTATTTTTACCCGTAGCAAATACTTATAAAATTATTGTGTTCTGGGCATACGTTTGGAGCCCTGGTGGGGCAGTGGGTAAGAACTTGGCTGCTAACCAAAAGGCTGGCAGTTCAGATCCACCAGTCACTTCTTGGAAACCCTATAGGGGCAGTTCTACTCTGTTGTGAGTTGGAATAGGCTCCATGGCAATAGTTTTTTTTTTTTTTT
>NW_004443996.1:5573892-5575733 GCF_000243295.1 Trichechus manatus latirostris
ACATCTTGGACTCCTATCGGAGATCAGCGAACAGGAGGTACAAGAAAGCAGCTTCACTAAGCTTCCAGCAGGAGACAGAACAACCGGTTACCAGCGATATATGCTTTCCAATCCCCACCCTTCTTCACCTCCACATAGCCTCCTCTGCTTCCTGTGGTCACAGTCTCTTGGACGGGAAGCACCAGCTTCACCCCAGTGTCATTTGGATTCCACCTCCCCGCACTGGCCTGCTCCCTGAGTGCCTTTTGTTGGCTGCTGGTGTTACTTTTTTCCACTTCTTTAGATTTCTTCCTTACCTCTCAATGCCTCCACCTCATTTCTCTCAAATACCTGGCTCTGTGTGCCATCTTTGCTTCTTTCTGAAAGGCTGTGAAACACCACTCAAATGTGAGACTGCTTTCCGGCCTGTGCCCCCACGCTAGTGGGACCCCAAAGACTTTTTGTTTGCTCTGATTAGTTCTGTTTGATCTGTTTTGTTTTTTTTTTTCTTTGCTTTGCTTGGGAGCCTCTTCTAGCCAGGCAGTACCACGAGGCTTGGAAGCTACTCCATTACTCTGCGCAGACGCACAGGGACATCCCTGGGGGCATTTGTTTCTTCTTCTTTTTTTTTTTGGTTTTTGGTTTGTTTTGTTTTCTTCTCTCTCTTCTTCCCTTTTTGTCTTTCTTCATTTCGAGTTTCTCAGTTTATTCATTTTTTTTCTTTTACCTTTTTTTTTTTTAATTTTTGTTTTTCCCCATTTCTCAGTCCCTCATCTCTCCAATCCAATAGCAAGCTCCCTTAGCACTCTTTTTTGTTTGTGTGTATGTTTTTGGGTCCTGTTTCTCTCTCCTCTCTCTTATCTTTCCCATACCTATCTTAGCTCTACACATCACAATCTGCCCCCTCCTTCCTGCCTACCTGCACCATGTGCTGAACATCACACTCCCAAGCAGCACAGACATGGCTTACTGGAACCTGCCCTACACTGAATCCCAGTCCGCACTGTAAGCCCTGGTACATGCCTCAAACAACCTACCCCAGCAACTAACTCCCTTCAGCTGAACCTGCCCTGCTGTACCATACCTGAGTGACTGACCCTGCCCATTGGAGAAGGAAGTAAAAAGTATCTTGCCCACAGACAAGCAAACAACAAAGAACGCACAGCCCACCTGCACAGACATAATCAAATAAAACAAAAAAGCAGGACGAAACAAACAAATCTACAATCAGTAAACAAGTAAAATAACCGCTGAATGCCCTGAAGACAGCGGACAATACCAAAACATGTACAAAAACAGGACAGGATGGTTCCAGTAGGCATCCAAAATAAAACACCAGACGACCTTCCAGTAGAAGAAAAGGCACTAGACCTAACTGATAGGGAATTCAAGTCTCTAATGTTCAGAATTATTGAAGAGTCAAAGCAAAAAGCAGACAAAAATGAGGAAAACTTAGGCAAATTCATGGAAAAGGCAGACAAAAAAATGGAAGAATTCGTGAAAATAGTACAGGAACAAAATGTTAAATTCACAACTAGAAATCATACAAAAACAACAATTAGAAACCCAAAAGATAAACAACAAGTTTTCAGAAATGGATAGTGTCATAGAACGGCTGAGGAGTTAAGTTTCAAATGATGGAAGATAGGATCAGTGAAATTGAAGACAATCACTTGGATACAACTCTGTTGGAGGAAAAATCAGAAAAAAGAACGAAGAAAAATGAAGAAACCCTGAGAATTATGTGGGATACAATCAAAAGCAAAAATCTGTGAGTGATCGGAGTTCCAGAACGGGGAGAAAACAGAAAACACAGATAGGATCATTGAATAATTGCTGACAGAAAACTTCTCCAATATCAT
>NW_004443996.1:5575833-5604492 GCF_000243295.1 Trichechus manatus latirostris
CCAATATCATGAAAGATGAAAAGCTGACCATCCAAGAAGCTCACCGAACCCCATGTAGGATAGACCCCAAAAGAAAATCACCAAGGCATATCATAATCATACTCATTAAAACCAAAGACACACAAAGAATCCTGAGAGCAGCTCGAGAAAAACAAAATGTCACATACAGAGGAGAAACAATAAGACTAAGCTCGGGTTATTCGGCAGAAACCATGCAGACAAGAAGGCAATGGAATGAGATATATAAAACCTTGAAAGAAAAAAATTGCCAGCCAAGAATCATATATCCTGCAAAACTCTGGGTCAAATATGATGTTGAAATTAGGTCATTTCCAGATAAACAGAAATTAAGGGACTATGTAAAAACCAAATCAAACTTACAAGACTTATTAAAGGGAGTCCTTTGATCTAAGAACAAACAACATCAGACCACAGGCTGAATATAGGACACACGATTGTACTAGGCAGATACCAACCTAGGAAATGAACTCTTAAGGACTATGCAAAACCGAAAGAATTACACCAGAGAACCAGAGAGGTTAATCTGTAAATGACAACAGCATCAGAACAATAAAAGCAGGAATGAACAGTGTAGGTATAGAGCCTTCTAATGGAGAGGAAGGCAAGGCGATACCAAGTATTAATAGACTGGTTCAAATCTAGGAAGATAAGGGTAAATTTCAAGGTAACCACAAAGGAAGTTAAGAAACCTGCGCAGCAAAATAAAGGAGAAAAACATAAAGTCTCAGTAAAAACAAAACCTCCAAAAACAAAAGAAATGAAAAAAAAAAATCCACAAATAAAAGGAACTCAGCACAGGAGAGTAAGAGGAACATAGAAAATGTCATCACCACAAAAAAGCACTACAAAATGCAATCCCACTCCTAGGAATGTACCCTAGAGATACAAGAGCCTTCACACGAATAGACATATGCACACCCATATTCATTGCAGCACTGTTAACAATAGCAAAAAGATGGAAACAACCTAGATGCCCATCAACAGATGAATGGATAAACTATGGTACATACATACAGTGGAGTATTATGCAAAGATAAAGAAAAATGATGAATCTGTGAAGCATCTCATAACATGGATGAAACTGGAGTACATTATGCTGAGTGAAATAAGTCAATCACAAAAGGACAAATATTGTATGAGACCTCAACTGTAAAAACTCATGTAAAAGTTAACACAAAAAGAAACAGTCTTTGGTTTCGTGAGAAACTATTTGTTCTGTAAGCCTTCACCTGAAGTACAATAAAATAAAAAATAAAAAAAAAGAAACAGTCTTTGTTGGTTATGAGGGATGGGGGGAACTAAATAGACAATAGATAAGTGGTAACTTTGGTGAAGGGTAACACTGTACACAATACTGGGGAAGACAGCACAACTTGTACAAGGAAAGGTCATGAAAGCTCCATAGACACTTCCACACTCCCTGAGGGACTGAATTACTGGGCAGAGGGCTGTGGGTGCCGTGTTCTTGGGCAACTTCTAGCTCAGTTGCCGTAACACAGGTTATAAAGACAGTGTTCTACATTCTACCTTGGTGAGTAGCATCTGGGGTCTTAAAAGCCTGTAGCCATCTAAGATACTCCACTGGTCTCATGCCTTCAGGAGCAAGGGAGAATGAAGAGAACAAGATACATGGAAAAGATTAGTCCAAAGAACTAATGGACCACAGCTACCACAGCCTCCACCAGAGTGATCTCAATACATCTACATGGTGCCTGGCTACCACCACTGACTGCTCTGATCAGGATCACAATAGAGGGTCCTGGACAGAGCTGGAAAAGGCTGTAGAACAAAATTGTAACTCACAAAAAAAGACCAGATTTACTGGCCTGACAGACTGGAGAAATGCCGGGAGTATGGCCCCCGGACACCCTTTTAGCTCAGTGTTGAACTCACTCCCGAAGTTCACCATTCAGCCGGGGTTTGGACAACCTCAAAAAACAAAGCAGGACTAATGAGGCATAGCAGTCCAGAGACAAGGACTAGAAGGCAGAAGGGTACAGGAAAGCTGGTGATAGGGAACCCAAGGTTGAGAAGGGACAGTGTTGACATGTCCTGGGGTTGTTAACCATTGTCACAGGGCAGTGTGTGTACTAACTGTTTAATGAGAAACTATCTCTTCTGCATACCTTCATCTGAGGTACCAAAAAAAAAGAAAAGTATTATCTATGTGAGATCAAATTTAGAACAGCCACTCAAAAGTTTTGTTGGGAAGCCTAGGGGGCAGTGAGTTGAAGATAATGGTGATGGAATAATTTGGAAAAGGATAGTGAGAATAGCAGCACAACTGGAAGAATGTAATTGATGTCACTGAATTGTACATGTAGAAACTTTTGAAATGGTGTAACTTTGGCTTTGTATATTTCACCAAAAAAAAGGTCCTCCAAGGTCGAGAAGGGAGAGTGTTGACAGGTCATGGGGTTGTTAATCAATGTCATAAAACGGTGTGTGTACTGACTGTTTAATGAGAAACTATTTGTTCTGTAAACCTTCATCTAAAATACAATAAAAAAATTAAAAAAAAATAAAGTTACGTAGATGTAAATTTCTGCACCCCTCCCCCTCCATAAGAATAAAACACCTTTCTTTACATAGCTGATTTGTACATTTTATTTTCAAATTAGTGGTTTGGAAAAAACATTGTGTAACAAACGTCTTGTTTAATCTTGTAGTCAACTCTTAATATTGTAAATTTTAAGTATCAGTCTTGTCCGAAAGAGTACAACAGAGGAACTCTATGGAATGGCATAAATCTCTGAGAGGGAACAAGCATGTGAAAATTCTCTTCCTCTTCCTGCTTTTCCCCGGAATGGCCAATGAAGCCAGTGTTCTTCTTTACAAACTATGTTGTTAGTATTCAGCTGAACTGACCTTGATGATTAGCTCTTGTTAAATTTAATTTCCTGAATAGAATATCCAGTTTAAAACTTCTCATAATATAAAGAGCTTAGTAGTACATTGAATATTTTTTTAATTATACTGAAATTTATTGTACATTCTGTCATTATACGAGGATAAATTTTTTAAATTAAAATTTTGATTATGGTTGGTAAGTCAGCTTTCAGGGGCTCTAAAATTAAGTGTTAATATTGGTATTTTATTGTAAAAGAGCAATATAGGGCTCAATAGCTTTTGTCACGTTTAAAATTAAGGTTAATTTACATACAGAAAAACTTACCCTTCTGACCCTTGTGGTTATGGAAATATTCTCTATCTTGACTGTATCAATATCAATAACCTGGTAGTGATACTGTACTATAGTTTTACAAGGTGTTGCTATTTGGGGAAACTGGATAAGGGTAAACAGAATCTCTGTATTATTTCTTACAACTGCATGAGAATCTACAGTTGTCTCAAAATGTTCAATTTTTTGAAGTTCACTTTTCTTTGTGTATAGTCATGTGAGTTTTGACAAATGCACACAGTCCTGTAACCACCACCAAAATGAAGATATAAAATAGTTTCATCACCTGCAAAAATCAGCCCACTATAAGTCAGTTACCCCCAGACAGCAACTAATCTGGTTTCTGCCCGTGTAGTTTTCCCTTTTCTACAACGTTATATTAATAGAACCATACAGGATATATAGCCTTTTGGGTCTAGCTTCGTTTATTTAGCATAGTGCATTTGAGATTCATCTATATAGTTGTGAGTAATAATTTGTTCCTTTTACTGCTGAGTAGAGTTTCATTTTATGATGGTACCATAGTTTGTTTATCCATTCCCAAATTAAGGGGCATTTTGGTGGTTTTCCATTTTGGGCAATGATGAATGAAGTTGCTATAAACATTTGTGTACAGATTTTTACGTGAACATACTTAACCTCACTTGAGTAAATACCCAAGGAGTGGGATTATTTGGTCATGTGATAAGTGTATATTTAACTTAATGAGAAACCTCCAGACTGTTTCTTAAAGTTTCCAGAGTACTGTTTTGTTTCCCACCGGCAATATATGAGATCTCTAGTTCCTCTGCATCCTGACCAATACTGGTATTATCGGTATTTTTTTTTTATTTTAGCTGTTCTAATAGGCATGTAGTGATATATCATTGTAGTTTTAATTTGCATTTTAACTAATGACATTGAGCATCTTTTCTTGTACTTATTTCCCATCCATATATCTTCTTTGGAGAAGTGTCCATTCAGATCTATTCTCCGTTTTTGAAAAATTGGATTATTTTCTTATTAATGAATTTGGGAGTTCTTTATAGACTCTGAATTCAATTCCTTTATCAGACGAGTAACTTGCAAATATTTTCTCCCAGTCTGTAGCTTCTTTTTTATTAACAGTATCTTTTTAGGAACAGTTTATTTTGATCAAGTCCAGTTTATCAACTTTTTCCTTTTAAGTGTTACACTTTTGATGTTGTATCTAAGAAGTCATTGTCAAATCAAGATCGCAGAGATTTTATCCTATATTTTTTGGAAGTTTTAAAGTTTTAGGTTTTACATTTAGGTCTTTACTCCATTTTGAGTTAATGTTTGTATATCATATTAGGATAGCTTTTTGTATATCAGTATCCTGTAGTGGTTAAGAGCTTGTCTGCTAACCAGAAGGTCGGCAGTTCGAATCCACCAGCCGCTCCTGGGAAACCCTTTGGGGCAGTTCTACTCTGTCCTGTAGGGTCGCTATGAGTGGTTTGGTTTTTTGGGGTTTTATCCTGTTGTTCTAGCACCATTTGTTGAAATGATTGCTCTTTCTTCATGGAATTGGCTTTTGTATCTTTGTCAGAAAACAACTGACAGTATACAGTCAACTCTGCTAAATGCAATATATTGTGATATTAAAAATCACCGCACTATGCAAAATCACACAGTAAAAACCACAGGACTTAAGGGGAAAATTGGGTTAGGTATATAACACTAAAATATTTCACCAGTGACATATTTTAAAAAATGATAGGAACCTAGTAAAACCTGTTTTATACGTGCTAAGTGGTTAAGAAATAACATACGTACTACAATAAATATGGCACTTTGAAAAAGATCTGAAGTTGCTGTGGTAGTGGGCATTAGAAGGATTGCATCTTGCAAGTTATTGTGAAGTGGTGGAAGGCAGGTTATCCGAAATTAGAAGGAAAATCGTAACACTAGATGTGGATGGCAGTGGCTCATAGCACATAAAATACCTGGTAGATGTTTGAGGTGTGTGCATTTATGCATTTTGTGTCTTTCTACTTGGCTGAGTTCAGTGTTTCTTGCAAATGAAATTGTACATAAGCAAATGTGAAATTTGTGTTATGCTCAAATTGTTTCACAATATATCAATCACATTGGAACACGTTTGCATTTTTAAATTAAGTGTTATAGCAGAACTGACTGTGTGTGTAAGTCTATTCCTGGACGTTATTTTGTTCCATTGACCTATATGTCTAGCCTTTCTCCAGTACCACACTGTGTTTATTAATGTAGCCTTTACAGTAAGTCCTGAAATCAGGTAGTGTGAGTCCTTCAAATTTTTCTTCTTTTTCTGAGATTATCTTGGCTACTCTGTTTCCTTTGCTGTTTCATATAAGTTTTAAAATCAGCTTCTTGATTTCTGCAAAACAAATCTTGCTGAGATTTTGATTGGAGTTGGCATTGATTCTATAGATTAATTTTGAGAGAATTGACATCCTAACAACATTGAATCCTCCAATCCATGAACATGATATATCTCTCCATTTATTTAGGTCTATTTTTCTTTCTTTCATCAACATTCTAGTTTTCAGCATACAGGTCTTGCATATATTTTGTTACATTATACCTGTGTATTTTGTATTTTTTGGTGGTATTATAAATGGTACTTTTTAATTTCAATTTCTAATTGTTCATTAGTAGCATATATAAATAAGATTGATTTTTGTATATAGGTGTTTATAGCTTTTTGAAGGCCTTAAACAAAAATAGGACAGCAAAGCCATTATAAAATTTGCTTTTTAATTAAAGTGTAAGTTGCTGTCTCCGTGTCATCTTAAAACTTAGATTAATATGACAGTCTTGATTTAATAGTTGTCCCTTCAATATTGTTGTATTATATTCTAGTACAGAACTGAGGGCATGTATTTTGAAGATATTTAACTGAGTAAATTTTAAACGGTCTTAAAGTGTACTATTATAAAATATAGGCTGCTTTCCGTTACTGGTCTCACAGAAGCTTGCTTAAGAGTAATTGTAGGCCAACCATGAATGGTTTTGAAATCATTATTTTGTTTCTTTTGGTGTTTATTTTCTGAGGTTCTTCAGATATATTTTTTGTATTGTGGTTATTATAGATTTTGGACTCAGCAAGGAGTCAGTAGACCAAGAAAAGAAGGCTTACTCATTCTGTGGTACGGTAGAGTACATGGCTCCTGAAGTAGTAAATAGGAGAGGCCATTCCCAGAGTGCTGATTGGTGGTCATTTGGTGTACTTATGGTAAGTAGTGTTATTTTTCTTAATTATGCCTACAGAAAATAGTATTATTTAGAATTTAATTTAAATTAACTTACTACTTAAATACACTGTGTTTGGGGATGTGTCTGGTAAGAAAATGGTTCTGATTATTTATGATTATCATTTTAAAAACATGATTGACTACTACTATACAATAACAAGATTTTTGTATTCTGATTTCTTTTAAAGTTTCTAGATGAAAAAGTCAATGCTAGTCTTGTTATATAGGCTATTCAGATTTGAAAATTGCAAAAGATCTGTCAGATTATAGATTTCAGAATGCTTTAGCAGTTATATTTTAATTAGCTGTCACAGAATTTATTATCTTGCCATTTTATTGTTAAATTATTTCAAGTGTGCCCCTGGAAAAATTGTAATCCTCTTGAGGACCAGGATCCTGCCTTTAACTACTTTTCATCTCCACAGTACCTACCATAGTAGGCATTTAGTAGATGCTTAATAAATTCTGACAGACTAATTTGGCATGAGATGAAGCATATACTTGACAATCATAAGTAGGATGATGAACATCTATTGAATCAGCTATAATTTACTTTTGAAGTCTGATAATTCATTTTGCACACTTATCACTAGATGATACATATAGGAACTGATTACAAAGAAATATAATGTTTGGCATTTTCCCTGACCTAAGAGGGCATATAATCTGGTTGGGGAAACAGTTGAATAACTAAATAAATCGTCTGGAAGTACCTTAGGAGTTCAGGGAGGAATTCATATAAATTTGTGTAGGAAAGGAAGGTTTCTTGGAGGAGGTGGAACTTAAATTAGGCCCTGAGGATGGATAAAATTAAAATAGATAATATGTCAAAAAGGAGAGTAGTGTAATCACATTAGCAAAGGTTTAGAGAATTAGTTTGACTACTGAATGAGGAGGAAATGAGGCTAAAAGCATTTTCATGTGATTCTCTGGGTAGTAGGAAACTATTGTAGATTATTAAATAGGATGATGATTAGAGAAAAGTTGTATGTTAGGAATGTTAGCCTTGGCAGTGTTATATAAATGGATTGTAAATGGAAAGAAACAAGAAGCAGGAGACCAAGTTTTCCTTGCAAGACAGTTGTAGGATTATAGAATAAAAAAGAGGAAATCTTAATTAAAGCCATTTCAAAAGAAGAAGTGACTGACCTAAGTAGCAGATTAACTTTCAGAGATGAAGCAGAGGGCAAGGGTCAAAGATGAAGATACCTCTAAAATTTATGAAGAATCCTTGAGTGGTTTAAACAGTTAACACGGTTGGCTGCTAACCAAAATGTTGGAGGTTGGACTCTACCCAGAGGTGCCTTGGATGAAAGGCCTGGCAACCTACTTCAAAAAAATCAGTCATTGAAAACACTACGGAGCACAATTCTACTCTGATACAGATGGGGTCGCCATGAGTCAGAATCTGTGGTAACTGGATAATATGGTAACATTTATGAACTGTGGAGGGTTGAAAGATTGGTAAATCAACAGAAAAGAGATAGCTGGAAAGGATAGCTGGTTTTGGAAGTGGGGAAAGAATTTATTTTTAACTTGTTGACTTTAAGGTTATGGAAGAAGTTATACTGTAGGTTAGTTGTTAGCTCCTGGGTGGTGATTAAGTTAGGTGGGCCAGTGGATTGAGAATCAGAATCATTTGAGATCTTTTTTTTTTTTTATTGTACTTTATTTTTTTGTCCATTTTTTTAAAATTGTACCTTAGATGAAGGTTTACAGAACTAGCTTCTCATTAAACAGTATACATATTGTTTTATGTTATTGGTAACAACCCCATGACATGGCAACACTCTCCCTTCTCAACCTTGGGGTCCCTATTACCAGTTTTTCTGTCCCCTCCTGCCTTCTAGTCCTTGTCCCTGGGCTGGTGTGCCCCTTTACTCTCGTTCTGTTTATGGGGCTGTCTAATCTTTGGCTGAAGGGTGAACCTCGTGAGTGACATCATTACTGAGGTAAAAGGGTGTCTGGGGGCCATACTCTCGGGGTTTCTCCAGTCTCTGTCAGGCCTATAAGTCTGGTCTTTTTTTGTGAGTTAGAATTTTGTTCTACATTTTTCTCCAGCTCTGTCCGGGACCCTCTGTTGTGATCCCTGTCAGAGCAGTCAGTGGTAGTAACCAGGCACCATCTAGTTGTACCGGACTCAGTCTGGTGGAGGCCGTGGTAGTTGTATTCCATTAGTCCTTTGGACTAATCTTCCCCTTGTATCTTTATTATTCTTCATTCTCTCTTGCTCCAGAAGGGGTGAGACTAGTGGAGTATCTTAGATGGCCGTTCACCAGCTTTTAAGACCCCAGACGCTACTCACCAAAGTAGAACGTAGAACAGTTTCTTTATAAATTATGTTATGCCAATTGAGCTAGATGTTCCCCGAGATCATGGTCCTCACAGCCCTCAGCCCAGCAGTTCGGTCCCTCAGGGAGTTTGGATGTGTCTGTGGAGCTTCTATGACCTTGCTTTGTACCAGTTGTGCTGGCTTCTCCAGTACTGTACACTATCTTACCCTTCACCAAAGTTACCATTTAGTGTTTTTCCATCCCCACCCCTTCCCCTCCTCATAACCATCAAAGATTGTTTCTTTTTGTGTGTAAAGCTTTTCATGAGTTTTTATAGTAGCGGTCTCATACAATATTTGTCCTTTTGTGATTGTCTTATTTCACTCAGCATAATGCCCTCCAGATTCATCCATGTTGTGAGATGCTTCGTAGATTCATCATTGCTATTATCGTTGTGTAGTACTCCATTGTGCATATGTACCATAGTTTGTTTATCCATTCATCTGTTGATGGGCATCTAGGTTGTTTGCATCTTTTTGCTATTGTGAACAATGCTCCAGTGAACATGGGTGTGCATATGTCTATTGGTGTGACGACTCTTATTTCTCTAGGATATATTCCTAGGAGTGGGATTGCTGGATCATACGGTGTTTCTATTTCTAGCTTTCTAAGGAAGCGCCATATCATTTTCCAAAATGGTTGTATCATTTTGCATTCGCACAAGCAGTGCATAGGAAATCCAATCTGTCTGCAGCCTCTCCAACATTTGTTATTTCCTGTTTTTTTGATTGGTGCCAGTAATGCAGGGGTGAGATGGTATCTCATTGTGGTTTTAATTTGCATTTCTCTAATGGCTAGTGATCGTGAGCATTTCCTCATGTGTCTGTTGGCCATTTGAACGTCTTCTTTGGTGAAGCGTCTGTTCATTTCCTTTGCCCATTTTTTAATAGGATTATTTGTCTTTTCGTTGTAAAGGTGTTGAACTTCCTTGTAGATTATGGAGATTAGACCTTTGTCTGACTTGTACTGTCCAAAAATTTTTTCCCAGTCTGTAGGTTCTCTTTTTACCCTTTTGGTGAAGTCTTTTGATGAGCATAAGTGTTTAATTTTTAGATCCCAGTTGTCTAGCTTATCTTCTAGAGTTTATGTGTTGTTAGTTATGGTTTGTATCCTGTTAATGCCATGTATTAGGGCCTCTAGTGTTGATCCTATTTTTTCTTCTGTGAACTTTATAGTTTTTGGCTTTATATTTAGGTCTTTGATCCATTTTGAATTAGTTTCTGTGTATTGTGTGAGGTATGGGTCCTATTTCATTTTTTTTTTGCAGATGGACATCTGATTTTGCCAACACCACTTGTTAAAAAGACTGTATTCTCCCCATTTAGTGGACTCTGGGCCCTTGTCAAAGATCAGGTGACCATAGGTAGATAGATTTACATCTGGGTTCTCAATACTGTTCCACTGGTCAATTTGTCAATTTATCTGTCATTGTACCAGTACCAGGCTGTTTTGACTACCATAGCTGTATAGTAGGTTCTGAGGTCAGTTAGTGTGAGTACTCCTACTTTATTCTTCTTCAGTAGAGCTTTACTTATCCGGGGCTTCTTCCCCTTTCCATATAAAGTTAATGATTAGTTTTTCCATCTCTTTAAAGAATGTTGTGGAGACCTTTTTAAAAACATATATTTTTCCCGCTCAGCTACCCAACCTCGAATTTCTTCAGGGGGAGTTGTGATTCTAATACACTATCTTTTCTTTCTTCTTCCTCTCCCTGCCACCCCACCCTTAGGTCTCCAGTCCCCAATTGAGAACCATTGCTGTAAGATTGTTTTTTTTTTTGGGGGGGGGACTCGATCTTGAGAGAGATTGATTCCAATACACTATACTTTCCTTCTTTTTTCCCTTTCCATGATTCCCATCCCTGCTCCTCCATTCCCCAGTTGAGATCATTACTGTAGGTTTCAGATGGAAAACTAGAGCTTGAGAGAGTTAGAGGTTAGAACAGGGTATAGGAAAGAATTGAATGGATGAGCTGAATGAGATTGTGAGTTCAGATAAATGAGGAAAGGACTTAGGCCAAAGCCTTGATTGAATGTTTAAGTTTGAGATTTAAATATTAGGAATATAAAATTTTTTCTCTTTAGTGAGCTATGAAGGTCTTCATTTTTCGACACAATCTTTTCTTTTATATACCACTATGTACTGTTTTATTTATCTGTGTTGCAATTAAATCTCTTGGGGAAAATGTTTTCCTTTAGCTGTATACAACTATCTCAATTTTTCCCTTTTTAATGATATTGACTATATATATATATATATATATATATATATATATATATATATATATATCTAGATAGATAGATAGGCATGTGTGTCTGTGTTGAGGGAGTGAGAATGGTCAAATCTGTCTTGGGCATGTTGAGTTTGGAATTATTGGGTGCTGTTTTTCCTTTTCCTTTATTGTTAAATGTTTGCCTTAAAAGCAGATCTGAAAAGAAAAATGCCTTGTGTGAATTTCCAAATTGCTTTCGCTTTGGGAACTTTGCCAAATTAGATAGAACTGAAAAAATTGGTTCCATTTGCTAAAACTCACCTATGTAGTTGAGGTACATATAGTGGGAAACTGGAAGTGTATTTCCTTACATGACCTAGTTTTCTGGTCCCATTTTGATCCATTATCATGTAGATCTGCATGATTTGATGATAATGTATTAACAAGTCTCATTTTTTCTAAAATATTTTATTATATAAGTTGTGCTAAATGGACTGTTGGGATTATATTTTTGTTTTAGTTTGAAATGCTTACTGGTACTCTGCCATTTCAAGGTAAAGACAGAAATGAGACCATGAATATGATACTGAAGTAAGTATATACAATATCTTTTTCTTTGGGATAAAAAAAAAATTCTTATTTTTAGTTTTGAGAAGTATAATGTGGTTATAAATTGACACCAAAGAACATTTTTCACACTGTTTTGCTACTTTCTCCTACCATATAGGGAACATTATTTGCCATTATGAAAACACTCTTTAATTTTGGGGGGGATTTATTTATTTGTCAACTTAGAAGTATAGCAGATTATTTAAGTGAAATTTTCTAAAATCTTCTTTTCCAGAGCAAAACTTGGAATGCCTCAGTTTCTTAGTGCTGAAGCACAAAATCTTCTAAGGATGTTATTCAAAAGGAATCCTGCAAATAGATTGGGTATAGTTATTTGCCTCATAACGATATACTGTATATTTTAAGGAGCCTTGGTGGTGCAGTGCCTAAAGTGATCGACTGCTAACCCAAAGGTTGGGTCTTTGAAACCACCAGCAGCTCTTCAGGAGAAAGATGTGGCAGTCTGCTTCTGTAGTGATTTATAGCCTTGGAAACCCTATGGGGTCACTATGAGTTAGAATCAACTTGACGGCAGTGGGTGGGTACTGTTTATTTGGGGGGATAATTATAACTTTGTTTTCTGATTTAATTTAAGTTCATTTACTGCTATACTAATTTATACCTTGAATTTTTTATTTGTATACGCAAAGATTTCTGAAACAGTAAACTTTTATGTACACGATTTAAGAAATGGAGTGGTCTAGCTAAAACTTCTGTTTCATACATAACATATGTGTTTTGTATATGGATGACCTTTTTTGAAAGAATTCACAGAGTTCTCCCTTTTATAGGTAATCATTTTAGATATTTGAAGGTAGTTATTTTGTCCCTCCCAGTATTCCTCAAGGTAAATATTATGTTTCCATTACTGCTCACTATTTGACCACTTTCTGGTAGCCTTTCCCTAGATACAGATGTGATCCTAATATCCTATTTATGTCCTTGTGTTAAAGTTTTGAGATCACTTTATTGTTCTGTATTTCACAAATTGTCACATAGATACACGGTCATAAGTATAGAATAAGAAGAAAAAATGTACTTAAATTTTAATGTTATGTTGAACATGATTTTGTTTAGAAGGCACTTCAGTATTTCATGATAATGTATGCAATTCAGTGTGAACATCAGTTATTTTTATCATAGTAAAGTAAAAGGACCTGTTAATAAAATTTAAGATAAGAAATCATAGAATTTTCACTGCAAGGAACCTATGAAATATATATACTCCTGTTTACAGATAACAGCTTGGAAGGCAGATAGCAAGATAAAATGCATTAAAAGTTTTTTCCATTTTTACAGGTTCAGAAGGTGTTGAGGAAATCAAAAGACATCTTTTCTTTGCCAATATTGACTGGAATGTAAGTGAAATAGAAAGTTTGTTACTGAGTAACTTTATAGTAATATGAACAAAAAACTGAGGAGTAAATGATAATATATGGACTGTGCTGATAAACTTAAGCCATTTGTTTTATATTTAGTGTGAGATTTTTTTAGTAAGTGTAGCATATCATGGCAGTTATCTTGAACCAGTAGATGTGTGAATAATAATAAGTAAATTTTTTGCTTTTTATTTATTTTATCTGTTAAACATGGTTAATGCTCTGTCCCTAGTCTAGATTGGGGAATGTGGAGGAGGAAGGAAAAGGGGATGAATGATATTTTAGATTTTTATAGAAAATGAATTGTGAAGAATCTAAGCTGTTAATTTCAAACTGTTTTTTGTCATGTATTAGAACAAAGTAAATTTATTAAGAAATTAATATCTTTATACAGATATTTCACTAAAATTTAAAAGAGGACATGAAGACAGAAACATCGTGAAATTTTGATAAGTCATGAATAGAGATTTTTTTTGAGTCCTAACTCGCAGACAGATAAGCATTTCTTGGAAAATCTCACTTTTTTCTTGTTTCTTTTATAACACAGCTTTATATATTTTAAATGTTATCAATCATCATAATTAAGCATTTTTGATTATTTAGTTCTGGCATTAGTATTGATTTTTTTTTTGAAAGGAAAAAGGTCTCTATTTTGATTTCTAGCAGAATGGTAGAGAGCCACTAGTTCACTGACCAAATCATTATTTCATTTGGCTTGTGGAACAAGTTTTTGTAGGCAATATTTTGATTTATTTTTTATAATTGTAAAACTTCAGCAAAACATAAGCCATTAGTATTAATACTCTAAAAGACTACTCAGTGGAGATGTTACATAGGAGTCTGTCCCTGTCATATCTGTGTGCATCTTTATTTTGGTGTCCTTGCATCTCCTTTTTTTTTTTTCCTAGTACTTTTCTACTCTTTTTTTCATCCTTAACTGGATGAACTGCAAAAAAAATTTTCCCTGTCATTCTTACATCTAAACAGATTATGTTCATTGTTCTTAATTTAAATTACAAATCAGTGTAATGTTTAGATATTTAAATTATTTTAAAATAATTCCCTATTAAATTTTTCCCCACTGTATCACTGTGAGCTTTTGAAGAATTAGGTTTCCATATCTTATATTTTCTATGTCCTTCAAAAAAGTATAAATTTTACCAAAGTAGATTGTTAGACATGATTAAATGTGTGGATAATATAATAGAAGCCCTAACCAGTACTTCTAATGTATATTTTATATGAAAACAAAATATTTTAGATGAAATATATACTGCTTCAAGATAATCTAATTAACTGATTTTAAATCCCTGAATGTTATTTCTGCATGGTAACATTGTAATATATTCTATATGGTTATATTATCACTGAGAATTAAAATCAGTTTTTGATGACCAAAATTGAACATCATTATTCCTTGTAAATGCAACCTGTGCCATCACTGCTGTGTTTCCTGACCTTATTTAATTTGTACATTATCTCTCAAATTTTTAGAATTTGTTTAACAGGTATCTGAAGCCTGTTGAAATTACTGTTATGAAATTGTGAGTGTTCTGTTAAAACCATGAATAGTACGTTCTGTTTTCCCTTAGAAAGTACAATAATTTTTAAATGGTTAATACATTTTTGTTGTACCCTGTTGCTTATTCTAGAAATTATATAAAAGAGAAGTTCAACCTCCTTTTAAACCTGCTTCTGGAAAACCAGATGATACTTTTTGTTTTGATCCTGAATTTACTGCAAAAACACCTAAAGGTAATGCATATTTATGAGTAAAATCAGAGCTTCTATTCAATTAGGTGGTTGAAAAAAAAAGTAACCTAGATGCTTAGGTAAAAATAAAAATAATGGTAAGTTTGCCTAGAGGATTCATTTGCCCTTTATGGAAGTGTGGGTCTTATATATAACATTCCCTGGTCACCTGTCAAGTAGAGGTTTAAGTGGGAAATGTATGTCCTGGAAGCAGGGGCTTAGGCAAAGGGTGGCAGTTTTTTCTTGTTTTATAAGTCCTTTGACATGCTAATGTGTTAGAGGGTAGGAGGTAAGACATGAGATATATCACACTGACTTTTAGCAGTTTAGAATTTAACTTAGTTTGCTTTTAATGGTATCTGTTCCAGACATTCATTCAGCAAATATTGAATGCCTGCTGTGTACTAAGGAATGAGGATGTAGCAGTGAACAGAACAGATAAAAATTACTACCCACATGGAGTGTACATGGTAGCAGGGGGAAACAAATAATATACCATAAATCAAATATATAATATAGTATAGTAGATGGTGACATTTAATAGTTTCCTTGATATTCAAAGAAATGCCGACATTTTATATCATAGAATTTTGTGTAATTCTAATATAATTATTTGAACATTAGATTCTCCTGGTTTGCCAGCCAGTGCTAATGCTCATCAGCTCTTCAAAGGATTCAGCTTTGTTGCAACTTCTATTGCAGAAGAATATAAAATCACTCCTATCACAAGTGCAAATGTACTACCAGTTGTTCAGGTAAATGCCAATTCATCAGTTTATTCAGTTTTGGGATATATCAGTTTGGGGATAATTTTTTCTCTGATTAAAGAGATTAAAAACTAATGGCATTACAATAGTTTTTTAAAGTGATTTTTAACTTCTTTGTTTAGCTCTGGGAATCATTATGAATTAAAGATGTCTCTATGTTTTGCAAAAAAAAGAAAACCAGACAGTAGTAACCCTTAATTACATATTTTTTTGTTTCTTTTGGCATGAAAATGTGATGATGTTGCATAAATTGGTTGATTTATGGCATTGACCTTGAGGATCCAGAGAGCCTAGAATTTAGTATTGGCTCAGAATCTGCTTAAGCCATTTGTATATATTGATAACAATTCTGAAATGAGTTATTTTTTATTTTTTAAGATTTTTGATGAATGTGTATTTTTGAGGGATGATAAATTACGGAAAAGATTTCATTCTCCTTAGTATTTCACTTTCTTAAAAACAGATAAATGGAAATACCGCACAATTTGGTGAAGTATATGAAGTGAAAGAGGATATTGGTGTTGGCTCCTATTCTGTTTGCAAGCGATGCATACATACAACTAACAGCATGGAATTTGCAGTGAAGGTACTGTCTCCGAGCCTAAATTTTTTTTGTTTCTTTTATATATGTGATTGAAATTACACATTAATTATCTGACAGACATTGTCAGTGGGCAAGAACAGACAGGAATATAAAATGTTGAGGAAGAACTATAAGACTTAATATTTTTATCTTGAATTTCTTTCCAAGTCTTTCTTTTGGAGGAACACTGTATTTTTTGAATGCTTTGCTTTTGAATAGTTTTTATTTTAATGTAGTATGTTAAGATTGAGCAATTGTGGCAATTACAATCACATTTGGATCACATTATCATTAAGTATGATTTCAGTTAAGGGGAATATAATGTTAAATAAAGTGCTCTGGCTTATTTTTTTTTCTGTTAAGTTTTAGTTATAGGAAATTTTCAAATGTTAAAAAAATATGAAGTATCATTCCTGAGATTTAAAGTATTTGTTTAAAAATATAACCAAATGGAAAACATTTCATTTTTAGAAAAAGAAATTATTTTCCTCAGAGATTTTTCTCTTCTTCTTATTTCTTAGATCATAGACAAAAGTAAGAGAGACCCCTCAGAAGAAATTGAAATTTTGATGCGCTATGGACAACATCCCAACATTATCACTTTAAAGGATGTAGGTATTTTAAAATCTAGGTGTCAGCTAAGCAAATGAAGTTATGACCTGGTACTTTATTTTTCTTCTTGAAATTTTTCGTGTCTTTGGTATATTTAGTTCCATGCCACAAAATGTTAAGAGCCTTGAATTTGCCACCTCACTTCTTTTTCCCTTTGATTCTGTATTCCTGCCTTTCCTAGAAAATGCCAAAAAGGAACTACAGTAGTCCCCCCTTGTCGTGGGGGATATGTTCCAAGACCCCTTGTGGATGCCTGAAACCATGGATATTACTGTTTCGTCTTCTACATACATACCTATGATAAAATTAGACACAGTAAGAGATTAACAACAATAAATAATAATAAAATAGAACAATTATAACAATATACCATAATAAAAGTTATGTGAATGTGGTCCCTGGGCCGGATGGAGCGGGACAGCGTGAGATTTCATCACGCTACGTATTCGGACCACGGTTGACCTCAAGTAACTGAAACTGCAGAAAGCGAAACCAGGGTTAAGGGGGAACTACTGTATAATGTTTAGTAAATTTGAGTGTCCTCATTAATATATTCTGGCTGGTTAACTAGTAACATTATAACTAGCACCATTTATTATTCTGTCATTCTGTAAATATAGAAGATATAAGAAATTGGGAATCTGTCAAATTCTAGATTTTACTTTCTTGACTGTACAGCAGTTAGCCACAGCATTATGGATTGTTCTTTGAGTGAAAAGATATTAGTCTATAGGTTTGTAAAATGAATGTGTAACTCATATCTCAGTAAATATTACTGAACTGAATGCTGCCTTTACATATAAGAAAATAATGTTATTTTCCCTTTAGAGAGGGCAGACAAAACAAATGATCACCTTGATCAGTTTGTTTCAGATAACATGAAATACATTTTAATTTGCTATGTGTAAACAATAGTTTAGGTATACATATAAGTGCCACAAGCCCTGAGTAAAATGGGTGTAAATATTTATATTTATTCTCATTGGTACAGTATTTGAATTCAACAGAAATGTAAGGCACTATGTCAGATGATGGACTACAGGCGAGAGTATTAAAAAATGAATAATACACTTAACTGCCATAAAGAAGCTTACTCTTAGTAGGGAAGAGAAGTGGCTATGAAAATAAGATGAATATCATTTGAGAAGCACCAAACCAAGAACCAAACCCACTGCTGTTGAGTCGATTCTGACTCGTAGCGACCCAATAGGAGACATGGTAGAAATCCCCCTTAGGGTTTCCAAGGCTGTAAATCTTTATAGAAGCAGACTGCCACATTTTTCTCCGGCGGAGCAGCTGGTGGGTTCAAACCGCCGACCTTTTGGTTAGCAGCCAAGCATTAACCACTGTGCCACCAGCACTCCTTTGAGAGGCACAGAGTTCTATGTTTCCATTTATATTTTTTGATGAATTGTAACCTACATCTTCAAAAGTTAATAAAATTGTATGTTTAACATGGTTTTACAGGAATGTGTAGAAGGTTGTTTAGCCAATTCAGTCTTCAGTACAGCCAGTACACTACATTAACAGTAAAGGAATAATTTTTTTTAATACTAGAGGTTCACTAGGAAATCACAGTAAATATAATTTAACCATTTTAGAATTGTAAATGGTAACATTTTTAAAATACATTCTTTTTTAGGTCTATGATGATGGTAGATATGTTTACCTTGTTACGGATTTGATGAAAGGAGGAGAGCTGCTTGACCGTATTCTCAAACAAAAATGTTTCTCAGAACGGGAGGCTAGTGATGTACTGTATGTAATAACTAAAACAGTTGACTATCTTCATTGTCAAGGAGTAAGTTGTGGTTATATTCTTCCCTTCATTACTGGGATCTGATCTGTATTTTCTTAAATTTACATACAGGAGATAATACCACCTAAAATGTTTTGCTTTTTCCATCCCTTATATATTTTTATAGAGGATACCTTAATCAAATCCATAATATAGTGAAGGTTAATGATTTGGGGAATTGGCTAATGCTCTATTAATTTTCTTCTATTTGCCTGTTGACCTTGATTTAATAGGATATTAGTTTTTAAAGTGGTTTGAATTATATAAATGTACCTAACCTTGATTTTAAACTTATTAAACCTAATCAAACTTAAAAGTGAAACATAGAAGAATTATCCAAGGACATATTATGAATATCATTCAAATTATACTGTACTTAACGTTTATAGTTCTGGCAGTATGAGGACTGTATATCTTGTCCCTTGCTTACCCCCTCCCCAAATACAGTAAGACATTTGGATTCTAAACATTTAAAGTATTAATATATTATACTGTGTGAGGGAGAAGCTAGGCTTGTTTTTTTTTTTTTGCTCCCTGTCTCTACGTAAAGAAGGCAAATGACTTGAGGTACAAAAAAAGTCAACTTTTATGATATATAGCTATAAAAGGGAACAGAGTAGCAAAAAACTTAAAAACTTAAGTTTTAATCAGTTACAATACTCGACATATATCCACCTAACTATAATCAATTAAAAAATAGACAATTCAGAATTATCACAGTAAAAATTTTACAAGCATCCTTCTTGTAATTAAAAAAAATTACCCAATTGTGTGTGTAGTTTAATAGAGTACATTTTTTCAATATTTCAAAATACAAATTGTCATATAATACTAAAGGAGTGATTTTATTATAATTTCTTGACTGTCTTTATCAACATTCTCTTAAATAAATGACAACCAGAATTTTTTAGAAAAGAATAGTAGGCATCTTTTTTTAGTTTATTATTTTAGAAACTTTCAGGTTCTTAGATCAATTAAACAAATTAATGGCAGACATTTATTGAGTATTTCTACATGTTAGCCATGAAAAGGTGTTACAGATTCAAAGATGAGTAAGACTTGGTCATCAACCTGAAATGTCTTTCAGTGTAGTAAACTGCTGATTAAAAGTAGCACTAGATTAAATCAGGAGTCGATAATAATAGGAAAATTATCATGTAGAGAATTTCAGAATTTTTTTTTCCTGTTCTAGTATTTCTATTTAGTTCTTTTTCATTGTTTTCTATTTTTATGCTGCAACTTTCCATTTTTCTACCGGGATTTTCACACATTGAAAACATGTTTTGTTGTACTTCTTCAAAGATAGTTATAATAGCCACTTTGAAATCCTTGACTGTTAGTTCCAACATGTGATTTATCTCCAAGTCAGACTTGATTGATTTTCTTTTTTCTTGAGACTGTTTTTTGTTCTTTGTATATCAGGTAATTTTGGATTGTGTCCTGTGCATTATAAATATTAAGTTGTGGAGTTTTTTATTATGTTATTTTTCTCCAATGACTATTACTGTTTCCTTTGTTTTAGTGGGTAATTTTCTTGGCTGGGCTTAAACTGCAAACTCTGTTTCATATGAGCATGAGCTCTGGTCTCTGTTCATATCTTTTGTCTTTATATGAACTACTTTGAACCTCCCACACATTTGTAGTTCACTGGTCAGTTCTGGCTCTTTTCTGGTCCTCCAGTCCAAAAAGACTGAGTTTTTCTGCATGTGTCCTACTACAATATGTGCCATAGGGACTATATTTAGCCCCAGGCTAAAAGCCACAGATATAGGAACCTTCTCCTATAGCTATCCATCTTCCTTCCTACAATGAAACATGATCTCCCCACAACAGTCTGCCTGCTTCTGTTCACTCTCCAGTACCTTCAGTTATTTTATTTTTGTAGTATGTCCAGGTTTTATAGTTATTTACTATTGGGAGGGGGGATGGTGGATAGTCTGTCATATCCAGAAGTGGAACTGAGATTTGAATGTTGATATTTTGAGATTGGAAGTGATTAACAAAACTGATTACTTGAATAGAAACTGGAGCATATATCTAATAGAGATAATTTTCTGTGTATACTTCAGACTGTTAAGTTTGGACAAAGTGTCATTCTCAAATTTTTTCCTCTAAATTTTATTTATCTTGCTGTTGTTGTTGAGAATAAACGTGGCAAAACATACACCACTTCAACAAACTCTCCGTGTACAATTTAGTGACATTGATTACATTCTTCAAGTTGTACAAACATTCTCACCCTCCTTTTCTGAGTAGTTCTTCCCTCATTAACATAAACTCGCTGCCCCTTAAGGTTCCTGTCTAAACTTTAGAGTTACTGTTGTCAATTTGATCCTGTATAGATAGTTCTTAAAAGAACATATTGCTCAAGGCAGACTTTTTTAGTATTTAAGCTAAACTATTGTTCTATTTTAAGATGACATCAGGGATGGTTTTGGTTTAAGGTTTAAAGATTTTCTCAGAGTAATAGTTTCAGGGGTTCATCTACCCTTCATGGCTCCAGAAAGTCTAGAGTCCATGAGAATTTGAAATTCTGTTCTGCATTTTTTCCCTTTTGAGCAGGATTCGTCTATGGATTCATTGATCAAAATGTTCAATAATGATAGCTGGGCACCATCCAGTTCTTCTGGTCTCATGGCAAAGGAGGCAGTTGTTCATGGAGACAATTAGCCACACATTACATATTCTCCTCCTATTCCTGAGTCTCCTTCTTCCTCTGTTCCAGGTGAATAGAGACCAATTTTTGTGCCATGGATGGCCGTTTGCAAGCTTTTAAGACCCCAGGCACTACACAACAAACTAGGAGGTAGAACAGAAGCACTAAACATGTTAGTAGGTCAATTAACTGGGATGTCCCATGAATCCATGACCATAAACCTCCAAACCAAGGAACCAAACCCCATGAGGTGTTTGGTTGTACATAAGCAGCCTCAGCAGCTCCTTTTTTTTTTTTTTTTGGCATTGTTGTAAATGTATCTATCACACAACTTTTGCCAATTCAACTTTTTACAGGTATACAACTTATTGACAGCAACTACAATAATTGGCCGTGCAACTCTATCCTTAATGCAATTTTTCCATCACTGTTAACCCCCTTTCTCCCCCTCCTGTCCCTGGTAACCACTAATAAACTGTGGTCTCTATACATTTGCCTTCTCTTGTCCTTTTATATAAGTGAGGTCATACAGTATTTGTCCTTTTGTGATTGACTTATTTCACTCAGCATAATATCTTCCAGCTCCATCCATACTGTAGCATGTATCAAGACTTCATTTCTCCTGCTGGCTAGGTAGTATTCCATTGTATATATGTACTTGATTCTGTTTATGCATTCATCTATTGATGGACCTTTAGGTCGTTTCTACCTTTTGGCTATTGTAAATAATTCTGCAGTGAACATTGGTGTACAAGTCTTTTTTTGCATCTCAGCTTTCAGGTCTTTTGGGTATATACCTAGGAGTGGAATTGCTGAATCATATGTTCTATTTTTAGTTTTTTTGAGGAAGTGCCCATTGTTTTCCACAATGGCTGTACCATTTTGCATTCCCATCAGCAGTGATAAGGGTTCCAATTTTCCCAAATCCTCGCCAACATTTGTTATTTTCTCTTTTTAAAAAAAAAAATCTTAGCCATCCTATTGGGAGTAAAATGGTATCTCACTGTGATTTTGATTTGCATCTCTGATGGCTAATGATGCTGAGCATCTTTTCATGTGTTTGGTGGCCATTTGAATATCTTCTTTGGTGAAATGTCTGTTCACATCCTTTGTCCATTTTATGATTGGGTTGTTTGTCTTTTTGTTGTTAAGTTGTTAAAGTTTTATGTATATTTTGGATATTAGATTCTTGTCGGATGTGTTACTCATCTAGTGCTGTTCTAACATAAATACCATGAGTGGATGGCTTTACAAAGAGAAGTTTATTCTCTCACAGTCCAGTAGGCTACAAGTCCAAATTCAGGGCATCAGCACCAGGAGAAGGCTTTCTCTCTCTGTCAGCTCTGGAGAAAGGTCCTTGTGATGCATCTGTCTTCCCTTGGTCTGGGAGCATCGCAGCACAGGAACCTCAGGTCCAAAGGACGCGCTCTGCTCCCAGCACTGCTTTCTTGGTGGTATGAGGTTCCCATGTGTCTCTGCTCGCTTCTCTATTTTGTACCTAAAATAGATTGGATTAAGACACTATCTAATCTTGTAAACCTCATCAGCATAACCTCATCACAGTGATAGAATTTACAACACATAAGGAGATTTCATGTAACCTCATCATAGTGACAGAGTTTACAACACATAAGGAAATCACATCAGATTACACAATCATAACAATACTGCGAATCATGACCTAGCCAAGTTGCTAGGTGTTTTGGGGGGAAACAATTCAATCCATGACATCGGATATATGGTTTCTGAAGGTATTCTCACAGTTGGTAGCTTGTCTTTTCACTTTTTTGGTAAAGTCTTTTGATGAGCAAAAGTTTTTAATTTTTATGAGGTCCCATTTATTTATTTTGTCTTTTGATATTTGTACTTTTGTTACTATGTTAGATAATCCATTTTTGAACGCTAGGCTTGACAGTGTTGCTCCTGCTTGTTCTTCTAAGAATTTTATGGTTTTAGTTTTCACACTTAGGTCCTGAATGAATTTTGAATTGTTTTATGTATGATGTGAGGCAAGGATCCTCTTTCATTTTTCCATGTGGAAATCCAATTCTCCCAGCACCATTTATTGAAGAGACTCTTCTTTCTCCATCACATGGACATAGCACCCTTGTCAAAAATCAGTTGACCATAGATGTGTGGGTTTATTTCTAGACTCTCAATTCTACTCCCTTGGTCTGTGTGTCTGTTGTTATACCAGTGCCAGGCTGTTTTGATTACGGTAGATGTATATTATGTTTTAAAATCAGAAGAGTGCACCCTCCTACTTTGTTCATTCTCACATTTTTTAAGTGGGAAATTTCTTTTCCCTAGAAATACGTTAACTTAAATATTTTACTTCACAGATATTAAGTTGGCTGTAGAAGCTTAATGCTTTTTTTTTCCTTTGTGTTCAAGGTTGTTCATCGTGATCTTAAACCTAGTAATATCTTATACATGGATGAATCAGCCAGTGCAGATTCCATAAGGATCTGTGATTTTGGGTTTGCAAAACAACTTCGAGGTGAAAATGGACTTCTCTTAACTCCGTGCTACACTGCAAACTTTGTAGCACCTGAGGTATTCTTTAAAACTTGAGTACTTGCCTTTCATGCTTCTCCTTTATTTTAAAGTATATGATGTGATACATATGTTAAGGTAGACAGGTAAAAGTTATCTTGTCCTATCTTAACTAGAAAACTTTTTAAATCATTGAATTTTGAATACTCCTAATATAAATATTCAGACTAGTAACTAGCATCTGCAACCAACTTGAATGTGACAATCAGAGTATTCTATTCTCTTGGGTTTTGTACCATTTTCAGAACTATATAATTTTAGAGCTAGGAGGGAAGGTAGAGATAGTAACAACTTTAACGTATTAAATATTATAAATGAGGAAATTGAGGCTCAAAGTACTTTAAATAACTTTCTCAAGAACAATCATTCAGTTAGCAAAACCAGGATAGATTTTCAGACATTCCAGTTTGTGCAGAATCTGAGATAATTTATGTAGGTTAGGATTGTACATAACATATAAGGGCAGGTCTTGCCTTACAAACAATACTTATAAAGTGTCTGTATGGCCAGTGTCATCCCTGATTGTCTTTAGGATCTTGTAACTGCCAGTTTTTGCTTTGATTAAGAAAAAAAGAGGGAAAACAACTTCACAGTTTTGTTTTGTTTTGTTTTAAATAAGAGGTGGATTTTTTTTTCTTGGTAAATTATATTCATGCAGAAAACTTAGGGGGAAGAATCAGGAAAAGTGAGGCTGGGAAGGGTCAAGGGTACAAATTTCACATTTGGGAAGCTCTAACAGGTAGTTCTGACAATGGGGGTGGGAACTTTGACAGTAGCAACCCCCTCAGCAATGGAAGTAGAATTGGTAAAAAGTAAATCACGGATGGCATTGGTTATACAGACTCTGTAAGTTTTGTTTGTAAGTCAAGAAGTTTTCTTATATGTTACAGATATTACTAACTGATATAAATTATCATATGTTCAACACAAACCAAAAATCTGAAAATCTTTAGGTTTGAAAAATTGTATTTTCTGACCCAAGGAAGAAAAAAGGAAAAGTTTTGAAGATGCAGTCCTATCACATGTGCATGTTTTCTGATTTTATTTTTATAGCAAATACTAGCCCTTTCAGTATAATACTGCACATGAGAGATACTATAAGCCATTAGATTTAATTATCAATGAATCTATATTTTAAAGTAGTTATTCTAGAAATAAGTGTTTTTGTTATTAGATATAATAACAAAATTATTAGAAATTTTCTAATAAAAAATAGAAACAGAACAATAACTATTTTTCTAATAATGAAAAAATTCTCATTTTCAAATGCACTATATCTTCCTTTAAGCCTAGTACTTTCTTTATAGGTTTTTTTATGATAAGAGATTTGCCCTCTAAGGAATTATGTACATAACCAGATGATACAACTTAGTCTATTTTAACGAAATTCCTAGAATTATGAGCATACAAATAAGTTTTTATTACATTACAACATATAAAAACTATATTTCCCAAAACTAAAATCGAGACATATAATCTAACAAGGTGCAAGAGATATAATTCTGTTGCCCCCAAGGTGCAAGAGATATAATTTTAATATCAAAATATTAGCCTTTCTAGATTTTAATGGTTTTGTAGGAATAGTAGGACAGAATATTTGACATTAGGGCTCTTCTGTTAAATATAGGATGTATGGTCATCATAAACATCTGAACCAATTTATGCATTAGACGTAACAACACAGTGTATAATATGCATTTAATGGCCACATTCTTAATATTTACTTAATCTTGTGGACCTGGACCCCTTGGTATTACGGAAAATTATCACTTGAAAAAGGTTACAGGTGAGTGTGTCTCAAATGTACATCTTAAAAACAGATATTGAAATGAAAAATATACAGTGTGTCTGTGTTAAGATTAATGGCTAGGTAAACATTTTCAAATGAGTGCAAATCCACAGAGTAGAATACAGCCCATTAATGTTTGATATCCTAACAGACTTCCATTGTAGTAAGACACTTTCACCATTGTGATAATGAAGATTTTCAGGTGGATGTGTGGAGACTATTTCTCCATAACTAGTGCCTAAACTACTATTGGCTAGTATTTGTGTTTTTAAAAAGCTTTGGTAATTTTTATTATCTAGTGCTAAAGCTCCTGTTATCAGTCAATGAGTATTCATAAAATGTTATAAATGAAATACAAAGGTCTCTTTTTGTGAGGGTGTGTTTCTAAAATTTCAGTCCTGTTAATAAAAATAGTAATGAAGTATATAAAATGCAGTATCTTTTAAGCTAAAAATAGAAAGATTCAAGTATCTGTGCAAATATTTCAACAAATACATTTATGAGAGTATACATTCATATTTCATCATAGTGCACAAATAGTTCACGTTTGATAAGAGTTAAACTAATTACTACAGTTCTGCCTTAAAAATAAGGAGGGAATATATACTCACTTTTTTTCATATTATCAGTTCTATCAACCACTTTTTTTCTTTTAATAATATTGTGTTTTTTGTGAAAGTTTACACAGCAAATTATGTTTCTGTTTGACAGTTTCCACACAAATTGATCAGTGACATTAGTTACATTTTCTACATTGTGTCAACATTGTCTTTAATGGTGTTCTGGTTGTTCCACTTCCAGTACTCTAGTTTCCCTGCCCCCTTATCATCTCATCTTTGCTTTGTATTAAATGTTTACCTTTTGGACTCATACAGATTTTTTTTTATCAGAGCACCGATCTAATAGGTAATACCCTTTATTTTGTGTGTCACTCTATTTTTCTGCTGAAAGGTGATCTCGGGATAGTTTTGGTTCAGGGTTTAAAGAGCATCTCAGAGTGATAGTCTCATGGAGTCTTCTGGTCTCAGGTGGTCCAGTTAGTCTGGCCTTTTTTAAAACAATTTGAGTTTTGTTCTACATTTTTCTCCCATTCAAACTGGGATCATCTATTGTGCCCCCGGTCAGATCATTCAGGGGTGGTAGGAGGGCACCAATTGTTTGCTTTTCTTTGTTCTTCTCTCTTGTTTTTCTTGAGACTTGGTAAGTTCATGTCTTCTGTCTTCCAGTTCACTTATTCTATCTTCTGTCTGTTTGAATCTGTTGTTGAGTGTCTCTCTTGCTTTTTCTAATTCAGTTGCTTTATTCTTCAGTCCCAGTAGTTCTCTTTGTTTTTTTTGTTTTGTTCTGTTTTGTTTCTGATGTTTTCAGTTTTCTTGTTGAGTCTCTCATTTTGTTCTTCCATTTGTTTCCTGATACCCAATAGTTTGTTTTCTGTGTGCCTTTTGGTTTCTTAAAATATATTTAGCACCATTGTCTGAAAATTATCAATTTTTTGCATTAACCTGCCCTCCATAGGGGAGATAGCCTCTTCAAGTTTTCATTTTGATTGGTCCTCCTTCTCATGATTTTGTATGTTTTACTATTTTTTTGTTGAACTTGGGCAGTTTTGATATCTTTTATTTAATAGTTTAAATTCTGTTTTCTGATTTTTGTGGGAAAATTCTCTGATTATGCTTGATCAATTTAGACAAACAAACAAACAAAAAACCCATTGCTGTCGAGTTAGTTCTGACTCATAGCGACCCTATAGGACAAAGTAGGTTTCCAAGGAGCAGCTGGTGGATTTGAACTGCCGACCTTTTAGTTAGCAGCTGAGCTCCTAACCACTGCTCCACCGCTATATTCTCCCCAAAACCACTAGAGGGCACTCTTATCCTTAGGTTTTTCTCAGCGCTAATTCAGGAGTGCTGGGTGCTTGGCCTCTGGAGTTCAGTATGCATGCGTGGGGAATTTTAGCTGGTTGCAGACGCTAATGTAAGTGGTGGTGTTCGGCATTCCAGTGGCAAAGGTAGTAGGCACTCTGTGTCTTTCCCCAATGGGCACCTCTGCACAGGCTTTCCCATGGTATCCCGCTGTGGACAGGAGTCAATCGTTTCCCTCTGTGTTGCCTGTCTGCACTATCCCCCTCATCCTGGTGCCTTTTCAGTACCTCCCGGTCCAAGTGCCCATCTGCCTCTGGTCTCAGCAAGATTCAGCAGCACTCTCTCATAGCGCCATGGTCTCCCTTGGCCCCCTCCAAGTGCATGGTCCATGAACTCCCACTGCCATTCTGCGTAGCCTTAAAAATGGGGCTACAACTTCCACAGTTCAGCTTCCATTCTGTGCTCTTTGTTCAGGGTGTTGGCAGACCCCATCCCAAAATGGATGCAGTGAGCAAGAGCTCCAGATGCTAGCGGGTTGGTTCTCCCACCTTCTGTGCCACCCTTGCTCATCCTCTCCCCTGTTTCTGGACTCATCTTGACTCAAACGCCTCAGCTGCCATCCAGAGTCCTGAGATCTCAGTCTGCATTTATTGTTATTTCTTCTTCAGTGGGTTAGTTGCTGGGGGATAAATGCGAGCAAGCGCTCACTTCACCATCTTGCCCAGCCTCTGGTAGTCTATCAACCTCTTTTTTTAAAAATTTTATTGTACTTTAGATGAAAGTTTACAGGACAAATTAGTTTCTCATTAAAAAATTTATACACAAATTGTTTTGTGACATTGGTTGCAATCCCCGCATTTGTCAGTACTCTCCCCCTTTCCCTTTCTACCTGGGTTCCCTGTATCCATTTTCCCTGTTTTCCTCTCCCTTCTTCATGCCTTCTCGTTTTTTGCTCTTGGGCAGGTGTTGCCCATTTGGTCTCGTATACTTGATTGAACTAAGAAGCACATTCCTCATGTGTATTATTGTTTGTTTTATAAGCCTGTCTAATCTTTGGCTATGTCATGGTTTGAATTATGTCCCCCAAAAAATCTGTGTGTCATTTTGGCTGGGCCATGATTCCTGGTACTGTGTGATTTTCCTATGTGTTGTAAATCCTGCCTCTATGATGTTAATGAGGGAGGATGGGTGGCAGTTGTGTTAGTAAGGCAAGACTGGATCTGTAAGACTGGATTGTGTCCTGAGACAATCTCTTGAGATATAAAAGACAGAAGTTAGCAGTGAGATAGGGGGACCTCATACCATCAAGAAAGCAG